>NW_006408633.1:600419-605616 GCF_000296735.1 Chrysochloris asiatica
AGCTTTTGTGTCTTGGTTCAATTAATCCCCAGGTTAATTTACCATTCTGAAGAAGATGTCATCACACATTTTAATAACAACCCTAGTAGAGTTAAACACGAGCCCATCTCTGCCCTTACATTGACAGTATTCCTAGTATTAGAGTTAAGCGGTGTCAAGACAGGAGTCTCCTCCTTAGTCTTACAAGGACATTATAGCACCTTGAGAGCAGCCATAGACATAGATATTGAAAGACTTGAACATTCAATCTCTTATCTGCAAGAATCCTTGACTTCCTTAGCAGAAGTAGTGTTATAGAATAAGAGAGGCCTAGATTTAATCTTCTTACAACAAGGAGGACTCTGTGTTGCACTAGGAGAAGAGTGTTGTTTTTATATAGATCATTCAGGAGTTGTCAAAGAATCTATGGCCTAAGTCAGAGAGGGCCTAGCCAAGCGTAAGCGCCAAAGAGAACAAGCACAAGGGTAGTTCAAGTCGTAGTTCAATTCCTCCCCATAGATGACTACTTTAGTTTCCACTCTGCTAGGACCCTTACTCATCCTACTACTCCTCTTTACCTTTAGACCTTGCATATTTAACAAGTTAGTCTCATTCATCAGAAAACGCGTAAACACAGTACAGTTGATAGTGCTCAGGTCTTAGTATCAGGCAGTTTCAGAAGACCTGTTTGAACTGACCCCCTAAGTCCCATGATTGGACCTCTAAAAGTCTCTTGTGAAGGGGGGAATATGAGACCAAAGAGAAGAATCCATTTTGTACATAGGCTTAAGCACGTCCTCTAGTTCCAAGAAAAATCACAAAAATATGCCATGTTTATGTTATATATATAAATAGCCCTCCACCACTAGCAACAGCAAAAAGTAGATAAGCGTAGCCAGCAGATCAAGTCCAGATGCCAGATGTTTTCCCTTATCCCAGCACAGAAACTCAGACCACCAGGACTGACCAATTAGATTGTAACATCTCATACTTTGCCAAATATCAACCAATCCAAAAATTGTAAAGCTGAAAAACCCCGACCTTGCTGAGAGCTCTATAAAAACCCTGCCAAATAAATGGGTGTTCCGGGGCTTCATCCTGAGTCTGCTGTGTCAGATGTGGATGGAGTCCGAGCTCAAGCTTGAATAAACAATCCTTGTGTAGTTGCATTGGCATCAGCTCCTTGGTGGTCTTTGGGGACCCCGAAATCTAGGCATTACAGTAGCATAGTGTTTACGAATCAGGCTGCCAACCTCATGGTCAGCAGTTCGAAACTACCAGAAGTTCCACAGGGAAAAGATGAGGCGTTCTGCTCCTCTAAAGATTTACAGCCTCAGAAACCCTGTGCAGGGTCACTATGAGTCGGAACTGACTCCACAGTACTTAACAACAACAACTATTTTACTAAGTATGATGTCCTTCTCCAGAGGCTGGTGTCTTCTAATGAGAGTAGGATATTACTAGGTTTTTAGTTATATAGGTTTTAGCTATTTTTATTCATTCTTCCAATCTTACTGCCCTGACTAACTTCTCCCTTGTGTATGTGCTCCTAGCACATGTAACTGAAAGACTTAGTTGTGTATTGTTGATTAAAACTCTTAAGAAATAGTCAAGTTGGGAGGATGAAAACCAGAGGACAGAAAATCTCTGGTGACCACGTGTCTTCTATAACACCGCTCTTAGTCTGAAGGGAAAACCAGGACTTATTCCCAGAATGTAAAGGAACTTGAGCTGGTAGAATGCAGATTACACTCCCAGAGGGGAGGGGCATTCAGCTCTGAGAATGGAGTGTGGCAAAAACAAATGGTTAATATCAAGGAGGGTATAAAAACTCCAACTGTATTGGGAAAATCAAGGTAGCCTTTGGAGAAGCATTCTCACTGCCTTCCATATCTGTCAGTAAAACGCATGTTGACTCTCATCCCATCTCTGCTCTTGGCTACAGTGGCTGGTGGTTGGACTATTTGTCCAATAACACTTATAATATGTTCAAAGTATGTGAGACTAAGTCAAGGCATCATAGCTGCTTAGGAAAATTCTGGCTGTACTTCTTCCAAAACAGATTTGTTCTTCTAGCAGTCCAATATTTCTATGTTCTTTGCCAACACCATAATTCAAAGGTACCAATTTCTACTTGTTCTTCTCTATGCATTGTCCCTCTTTTGCAAAACTATGAGAACACAAAAAATACCACAGCTTGTGTCAGGCTTACCTTAGTCTTCAAAGTGACATCTTTACTTTTTAACATTTATAGAGGTCATTTGAAGCAGATTTTCCCAATGCAGTATGGCATTTTATTCTTGACTTTTTCTTCCAGGAGGATTGATGGATTTTTGTTACAGACTGAATAGTATCACCTCCAAATGTGTGTTGAAATCCTGATACCTATTGAGTCAATTTCGACCCATAGTGACCCTGTATAGGTTTTCCAAGGAGCAGCTGGTGAGCTTGAACTGCCGACCTTGCAGTTCAAATGGCTTTGCAGTCTGATGCATTAACCCACAGCACCACACCAGGATTCTGACAACAACATACTTCTAAATAAGACCTTGTGTGGGAATAGATTTTTTGTTGTTATGTTAATGAGGCTATTAACATAAGGGTTTTATAAATTTAATCAGTCCTAAGTTTCCCTGGTTGTCATAAATGGTTAAGCACTCCACTACTAGCTAAAAAGTTGGCAGTTGTAACCTACTGAGACACACCTAAGAAGACAGACCTGGAAATCATGTTCTGAAGGTGACAACCTTGAAATTCTTATGGAAAAAGTTCTACTCTGAACACAAAGAATATGATGATTAAAAATGTATTCAAAAACAACTGACAACAATCACTTCTAAGTTAGAAAAAATATCAGACATATAGACAAACACAGGGAGAAGGAAAATAATATGTGAGGGTTTTAGAGCATAGAAATGCCTATGGTCAAAGATAGACACCAGAAACTTGGGAACCCTATATATTATTAGAATGCGAACAACAAGCTTTCCAGCTCAAGCCCACCAGTTGATCAGCAGGAGAAAAATTAGGCATATACTCCTGCAAAAATTTTATAACCTCAGAAACCCTATATATTAGGATGTTATGAATTAGAACTGACTCCAAGGCACATACAACATTACAACAACAATGACTTAGAATCGAATCAAAGGAAGTAGTTTTTGGATGCTAGGATTTCTTAGTCTCCTTCTGTTTGGCCAGTTTCTATTCATTTCTTCAAACCCAAGTCAAATATCCTTTCTGTATAAAAGTTCTCTACCAAGTCAGCAAGAAAATTTGCTCATCAAATTTTGATAGCATATTCGTAGTTTATCTCCACTGATGCACACTTAGGATCTATCTCTGGAAAAAGAACATTGCGTTTTTTAGTGATGTTTGCATTATGAGAATTTTGCATTAAAAACATCTGAAAAAGATTATACACACTAATAAAAAAGGGGGGGATTTATACTTGAAAAGCAAAGTTAAAATTTAAAAAAAAAAAGACACAAACTATCCCTCCCATAGTACCCACTACTCAACTTGTTTGAAACTCCATTGTGATGGCCATACAGAACTCAGCTACTATTCTCACAGTTATGTGATTCATTAGGTAGCTTAACAAGTTACAATGCAGGATCAAAAAATACTCGGAGTACATTTCTTTCAGTCAGGACAGATGCTCCTTAGCCATGCCCTAAAGCAGAACTCTCTCTGCCTGGGCAATATTATGAAAATCTTTTGTGGTGGTATGCCACAGAGTTGTTTCCAACTCATAGTGACACTGCATAGGGTTTCTGAGGCTGTTTATCTTCATAGGAGCAGAAAGCCTCATACTTCTTTCACACAATAATTGGTAGTTTCGAACTGCTGACCTTTCAGTTAGCATCCCAACTCAACCACTATGCTCCCAGAGCTCCTTACAAAGCACTTTCAGGGCTGCTAATAAATTCTCATGGGGCACACCATTACACTACAAGACTTGACCTGAAAGCAAGTGGCACTAGATTCATGGTTCAGCAAACCCAGCTCCCCCAATAAAGTGCCTGTAAGTACACCATTCTGAAAGCAAACCTCCTGCCCAAAGTCACTCAGCTTTACTTGATCTGTGTACTGGGAAACCCACAGCTCTATCTCATGTTCTGGCTATTGCTTTTCTGCTGTTCTCTCTTGCTTCTCCTGTGTCACAACATCCTGTATTTGCATCAAGGAAGTTCAATGCCCAAGGATCTCAGCATTCAAATTACTTGCTCCACTCCTGTATCTTCTTTGCAGTTAGCCCTTCTTGCTAATGAGAAAGCTTATTTCATACATGTTGGATGTCCAGATTTTTGTAATCATAATTAACCCTTTCAACCACTCTCAGCTGAATCATATAGTCCTATCAACATCTTCTGCCATCTTCTACCCGGACCCATCAAGGCAAAAATGTTGTTTGGTGAGGTACAACACTAAGGCTAGAAGAGACATGTTAAATAAATATTGCATCACAAAATTGAAGTTGACTTTTTGCACTACAGAAAGGTTTTGCTTTCCATAATTATAATTATTATACTGTTTCAAATGAACACATGAGAATTTTTATTTCTTTAAAAGTTGTTTTCAAAAGACATTTAAATGGTTGTACAAGTGAAAACATACATTGTTTTGCACTAGTTTTGACCTTTTAAAAATTCCTAGTTGATTTTCAAGAAAATGGTTTGTCTATTTGAAGTTTTCGCCCTCTTATTTTGCCAATTTTTTCCATTTGTATAATTGAAACAGCTGTTACCTTAAGTAACATCTGTTGTCTATTAACTCCCAAAAAAAGACATGTTCAAAGGGTTATAAAGATCAGAGTGGTGACATACCTAGAGATATGACTTAAAAGGCTTGATCAGTGAATTATGGTAGAATTTCCTATCCTAACATGTGGTAATATTACTACATATATACTTCTCAAAAGAAACTTACTATGATTTAAAATTTGATGTAATCATAATGATCAAGATAAAAGTTTGAATAATGCTATTTAAAAAAATTATTGCAATAATAATGACTTGCTCTGTCTTCAAATATCTTTTATTGTTCTGTTTTGTTATTTTCTTCTTCATCTTTTGCTATGGAAAACATCTACAAAGCAAAGACAAAGAGTAAAACATTAGAAAAGAGAAACTTCAGTAATAACAAGCATGGCATTTGGCAGGATTAGTACATGTCAAATCATTATAAAACTATTTTTATATGGTTCCAAATAATA
>NW_006408633.1:606316-611255 GCF_000296735.1 Chrysochloris asiatica
TGGCATCATTGATGGACTCAAGTGTGGCAGCGGTAGTGAGGTTGGCCCAGGATTGGACATTGTTTCGTTCTGCTGTACATGGGGTCGCTATGAGTAGGTTCCAACTCGATGGCACCTGACAACAACAACAATGTAGTATTAATATATAAACTACCCTGTTTTTAGTTAAATGCTTTAGTTTTACAATTCAATAAGTAAATATGTCTATAGAAACCTTGATAATTGCATAATAAATAAATCTGGTGTTCAAAAATAGGAGACATTTGAAAATAAATTATACACCATATCAAGGGCAGTTGTTATTTATTTCAAATCCCCACATTATTTATAATATACTAGTGAAGCAATAAAAATACCCTTTCCTAATAAATGGGCAGAACTGAATACTTTGTTATTAAATTATTTCAAGAGTCCCAGGCAGCTAACTTACTGAAGAGAGACATTGTAAGTATTCCTAAAATAAATTAGAAAAGGCAGCAGCCTTTAGATTTTAAGACTTTTGTCCTAAGTAGAAAGACTGAAGAATTACTGTTCCTGAAAAATCTTGTTATGTTCTGAATAGATACATACCGTGAGATGTCTTAGCTCTCTCTAGAGTCCCTTATGGCACAATGTTGCAGAAGTCCATTGAGGATACATGTGATTCAAAGGAAAAGTAAAAATCAACAAGTCTTGTAGAGAATATTTATCAAAATAAGACTTTTTATTCATATTTAGATGTAGCCCATTTGATTTATCTGTAAGATATAACTTGGCTATGGACATACTTATACGTTTATATTAAACTAAGCAAAAAAAAAAAAATACCCTACCCCAGAAAGACACTGTAGACCAATGGAAATAAGGGAATTTAAAATTGAGTAGAATTTCATATTAGAGGATTCACAATTAAATTTGAATTTTATCATTTTCTATCTATGTAGTTTGGGCTCGATACTGATCCTCTCTTGGTAGGTTCATCATTCTAGTTTAATATGAGACATGAGTGAAATAATATCTAATAAAATATTTAATGCAAAATGAGTGTGGCCCCAAACTGTCCCTTCCACAGCATTCTCTATTACTCAACTAGTTCAATAATTCATTGTAATAGTAAAACAAAGACAACATACAGTGATGGGGTTTATTAGGGATGTTAACAGGTTAGAAATTTTGAGGGCACAGTTCTTCCCATAAGGACAGACTCTCCTCAGTTGTGCCCACAGGTCACTTCCTGGGCAGTGTAATAAAGCTGTTTTAAGACTGCTAATAAAAGCTCAAAGGGTCTCTGGTAGCATAGTGGTTACAAGTTGGACTGCTAATCTCAAGGTCAGCAGTTTGAAACTACCAGTGGTTCTGCAGGAGAAAGATGAGGGTTTCTGCTCTCGTAAAAATTTGCAGCCTCAGAAATCTTATACAGAGTTGCTGTGAGTTGGAATCTACTCCATGGCACATAACCACCACCACCATCAATAAGTGCTCACAGGGCACACAACCCCATTATAAACCTCAATATGAAGGCACTGGGCTCTAATTCCATGGGTCAACAAATCTAGCTTCCCTAATGAAATACCTGGAGGCATTCCATTCTGCAAGCAAGCCTCCAGCTAAAGTCACTCTGCTTCCTTAGCTCTGTGTGCTGGGAAGTGCACCACTTTGGTGCTCTGTTTCTTGGTTCTGCTGCTGCTGCTTCTCTCCACTGCCTTTAACATCACAGCCTTCTCCCTGTGTCAAGATGTTTCAATACACAGGGATTTCCAGGTCGGAAGGATGCACTCCACTCCTTGATGATAGTGAGATCCCACCTT
Organism: Chrysochloris asiatica; assembly: GCF_000296735.1. Lineage (NCBI taxonomy): Eukaryota > Metazoa > Chordata > Mammalia > Afrosoricida > Chrysochloridae > Chrysochloris > Chrysochloris asiatica. The sequence continues at coordinate 608,104 of NW_006408633.1, forward strand.
TTGTTTCTGAGATGGCTCATTTGATGTCCAGCAGCGTGGCAAAATTGACCAATCACATTTAGGCCGGCAAAGAATCACTACCAACTGAATCATATAATCCATCAGCATCTTCCCTTACCTTTTGTTACCCATGTTGTTGTTGTTGTTAAGTGCTGTCGAGTCGGTTCCGACTCATAGCGACCCTGTATAGGGTTTCCGAGGAACGGCTGGTGAGCTTAAACTGCCGACCTTGCAGTTCAAACAGCTTTGCAGTCTGGCGCATTAACCCACAATACCACACCAGGACTCCATACCAGTAATGAAAACATTAGTGGAGTTTCCAAATGCACTAGTTAGAAGAGACACTATATACTTTACTACCTGGCACTTGGTAAATTATCCAGAAACTTTAAGCTATTTGTAACTTGTAAAGACATGCAAATTTAGTTAAAGGGGACAGAAATCAAAGTATTTATCATACATGATTTTGTTTATATGAAACCAAGAAATAAATATAAATAAATTTATAGTTTGTGAAGTCAGGAAAGAGATCACATCATCTTACTTTCTGTACCACTTAGTAGATGGATAACAGTATCAAATATTTGCGAATTTCAAATCTCTCTCATTCTGTGCAATCATTTTGAGAGGACCTCAGAATTATATATCCTTCTGTAAAGACCTCACCTATTGCTTAACAATATAACAGGCTTTGCAACAATTTTTACCTTACCACAGTCAGTATTAATGCCCTCATTCTCTTTATAGAAACTTAAATCAGAAACCACAAGCTCAGTTTTCTCAGTGTATTTCTTATCTTGTTCATTCAAATATTTAAATTGCTTTTCACAGCCAATTCTTTCACATTGGTTGAAATATTTTCACTGTATCTTTGACATATCTTGTGATTTTAAAGTCAAAATGCCTTATTTTAACATTGTTATGTTCATATTGAAACAAAAACCTGGTTCTTACATAAAGATACTGTTTTTTTATGTACCCCTATTAAGTGGTGTCTTAGTTTTGTATGTAAATGCTGCTTGAAGAAAAATTCAACAAATGATGGTTTTAATGAACAGAATTTTGTTTTTTGACATTTAAGAGTTGAGCAGTCTCTATTGATGGAGTAGGCTCTGGGGAAAGGCTTTCTTTGTTTATTTTAAGGGAAAACCCTTTTCACATTCTTCTTGGCATTATTTGAATGCAACATGATATCTATCTCACTCACATTTTTGTTTCCTTTCTTCTGTTCCTAATCTGTTCCTTTTAGATATCAAAAGTATTTAATCTAAAACATTAACTACCCTGATATGTAGTCATTTTCCTAAAAAAGCCAAAACCCTATTCCTAAACTGGATTACATCTGTAGATATAGTGGCTAAAATGTTCAGCATGTATTTTTTGGGAGACACAATTTAATCTATGACATGTGGTTATAGAAGGTTACACAGATGTGCTCTTTATCCCTCATTGCTTGTTCATTTTCATTATCTCCTCTGTCAAGCAGACAGATCTTGGTTATCAAAATACATAACACAGCACCTCTTATTGTCATCATGATCTATAGACAATTGGGTTATTCACACACAGTTGTGCAATAATTTTATCACCTGATGCATAAACTATATCTTTCTTTGACACTTAATTCTTGATTATTTAAAAATAGACAAATTAATCATTTTGCAATGTAATACCACTTAATTCCTTGATTGACTCTCCTCAAATGTCCTTATTATACTACTGTCTCTCTTGCTAGATGTTGTTGTTTTGGGTTGTAATAGTGATCCCATATAGGCTTTCTCAAGAGGTAAATGTTTGCAGTAGAAAGCAACAATTTTTCCTGAGGAGTGACTGGTGTGCTCAAACCACTGACCTTGTGGTTCCAGTGCATATTCTACAGACTCACACAAGACCTTTTCAATACCAGTATATTTTACCTCTTTATAATCTCAGACCCATAGATGTGATTCCATGACAACCACTTCTATCTTTTTAGCTTACTTTTTTGATGTCCAAACTTCAATAACTGTTCAACACTACTATGACAAGCAATGTTGACCAGAAATTATTCTTTGTTTTCTAGTACAGTCATGCTAACACTCTCCTCATTTTAACATATCTAGCACATCTTCATTGTCTATTTATAACCTTACTTCTGTTTTACTGAGAAAATCTAAGCAAGGATTTATATTTTAAGAATAGAAAAGTAAGGCAGAAGAAGTTAAATAAGTTGCTCATGACAAGCTAATAATTGGTAAAGCCAGAAGTTAAACTCAGGTCCGGTGTTCTTAGCCTTTTGGATAACAATATGGCTGGATAACGAATCACATAGAAAGAGATAGTGGATTACCAAAAGAAAAATGATAATTTCATGTTCAAAGATGCCAAGGTGTTCTGCAAGTAAGCTGGTCTAGCATGTTGGATTTGAGCGTAGATTAACATAGGCTTCATTAGACAACATGTATCTTGGATATCAGATGGTTTCAGTTCAACATAATAGGTTGTTTCAGTTCTAGGAAAGGATTAAAGGTACATGAATGCTATGAAGGACATACTCTTTCATGATAAACATCTATGGTATAAGAAACAAGCCAGTAGAAGGAAATAAAGTTAAATTTTCTGTGGCTAATATCTGTTAATATTGCACTACCAAATCAAGTTCACATAATAAAGAATAACATAAAATAGACTAGGCAATATGCCCTGATACAATTAAAAAAAGAAGATGACTGAAAGAAACAAAAAAACAAAGAACAAAAAATAACACACTCACACAAATAGATATGATATATGCATATATAATATATTATATATGTGTGTATTTATATATGTTGTTAGGAACCATTGAGTCAGTAATGACTCATAGTGACCCTATGTACAACAGAATGAAACACTGCCCAGTCTTGGGCCAGCCTCACAAATGTTGCCATGCTTGGGCTCACTGATGCTGCCACTTTGCCAATCCATCTCACTGAGGGCATTCCTCTTTTTCTCTGACCCTCCACCTTACCAAACATGAGATCCTTCTCCAGTGACTGTTCTTTCCTGACATTAGGTCTAAAATATTAGAGATGAAGTTTGGTCATCCTGGCTTCCAAAGATCTCTCTGGCCTCACTTCTTCCAACACAGATCTGTTTGTTATTTTGGCAGCCCATAGCACTTTCTATATTCT
>NW_006408633.1:620955-625110 GCF_000296735.1 Chrysochloris asiatica
TCACCAGTAATGAGCAATACATCTTGATTGCATGTTTGATATATATATATATATGTGTGTGTGTGTGTGTGTGTGTTTGTGTGTGTAGCATAGTGGTTATGAATCGGGCTGCGAACCGCAAGGTCAGCAGTTCGAAACTACCAGCTGCTCTGCAGGAGAAAGATGAGGCTTTTTGCTCCTATAAAGATTTACAGCCTCGGAAACCCTGTCCAGGGTCACTATGGGTTATAATTGACTCGACAGCACTTAACCACCACCACACACACATACACATATACACACATACATATATATGTGTGTATGTGTGTGTGTTGTTATTGTTGTTAAGTTTTGTTGAGTCAGTTCTGACTCATAGCAACCCTGTGCACAACAGAATGAAAATCTGCCAGATCCTGAGCCATCTTTACAATTGTTATTGGGCATGAGCCCATTGATTCTGCCACTGTGCTAATCCATGTTGTTGTTGATCTTCCATGTTACCAAGCATGATGTCCTTCTTCAGAATCTAGTCCCTCCTGATACCATAACCAAAGTTTGATAGATGTTGTCTTGTCATCATGACTTTGTTTTTCAGACAGTTTATTGTATTCTCTCACACCATAGTTCAAATGCATCAATTCTTCTCTGGTCTTTCTCATTCACTGTACAAGTTTCACCTGCATTTGAAGAGATTGAAAATGCTATGGCTTAAGTCAGGTGCACCTTAGTCCTCAAACTAATATCATGGCTCTTGAGCACTTTAAAGAATTTTTCAGCAGATTTACCTATTGCAATATGTTGTTTGATTTATTGACTGCTGCTTTCATGAGTGTTGATTATGCACCCAAGCAAAATTAAGTGTTTGGCAACTTCAATCTTTTCTCCGTTTTTCATGATGTTATTTATTGGTACACTTGTGAGGATTCTTTGTTCTTTACACTTAGTAGCAATCCATAGAGAATTCTTTAGAATTTGATCTTCCTCAGTAAGTATATTAACTAAGTCTTCTTTGCTTTCAGCCATCATGGTTATGTCATCTGCATATCACATGCTGTTGACGAGACTGCCTTCAATCTTTATGTCATGTTCTTCTTCATGTAATCCAGCTTCTCAGATTATTTGTTCAGCATACAGGTTGATTAAGTATGGTGAAATGATACAACCATGGTAAACACATTTCCCTATTTCAAACCATTCAGTGTCTCATTTTTCTGTTAAAAAAAAAAAAAAAAACACTGCAATTTTATCTTTATACAAGTTCTTCATGGTCACATTTAAGTGTTCTGGAATACTTATTCTTTACAATACTAATTATAGTTTGACATGATCCACACAGGCAAAAGGCTTTGTATAGTCAATACAGAAAATGCAAATCTCTTTCTTATATTCTTTGCTGTACCCAAGATCCATCTGATATCAGCAATGATAGCCCTAGTTCCATATCCACTTCTCAAACGACTTGAATTTGTGGGTAATCCTTGTAAATGTAATTTTGTAGCTGATTTTTAGTTATTTTCAGGAAAATTTTACTTTCATATGATATTGTTTGATGATTTTCACAATCTGTTGTGGCACCACTCTTTGGAATGAGCACAACCATGGATCTTTTCAAATCAATTGGCCAGGTAACTCTCTTACAATTTCTTGGTATAGATAAGGGAAAACCTCCAGTTCTATATAAGTTTGTTAAATGATTTCAATTTGTATTCCATCAATTCCTGAATCCTTGTTTTTTTGGCAATGCCTTAAGTGCAGGTTGGACTTCTTCCTTCAGTATCATAGGTTCTTGATCATATGCTTCTTCTTGAAATTGTTAACATTATCAGTTGTGTGTGTGTGTGAACAATGATTCTTTCAATACCTTCTATATTATTTTGATCATTTCTGCATCATTCGGTAAAGTCCTTAGAATCTTTCGATATTGCAAGACTTGGATATACATATGTATATTATCATGACTATTTTAAGACTGAGGAATGTTCAGTGTGTTCTTCCTTTTTGGTTTTCTAATTTCAGGTCTTTGCAATATTTCATTATAATGTTTGACTTCATTTTTTCAGCTTTGTCAGAAGCCGTGCCATCAAGGAACGGAACGGCAAGATACCCTAAGCATGAAAAGCTCATTGTTTAGCAAAGCGACAATGAGTGTCGTCTTGGTTGGCAAAACCCTAAGGGGAACCTAATGCAAGGGCCTGACAGTCTCTGTTTTTTCCTTTTATGAATAGTTTATTTTTGATTTTTCTTGATTTTATTATGGAAGTTTTTAGTAGATTTTTTCAATAATCACAGTAAAAATTAAATTTACATTTAGACACTCTCACACTAAATTTAATCATGTAAAGTTATAATAGTTGCTTTTTACATCAACTGTAAGTGTCACCATTAGGAAAAGCCACATCAGCTAAAAGCTTTTCAAGTTTAAGATTACATCCTGCTTAGCAGACACTGAGGCACCTGAAAGATAGCTGAAAAACAATCTTACAATCAACATCCTGCTCAGTGGGTAGAGCAAGAGACACTGAGGCACCCGGAAGATAGCAAAGAGCCAATCAAGAGCTGTGAGAACACTAGGAAGGTGGGTAGAAATTTAACTAAAGGTTTTGGGAAATTATTGGTATAGGGGAATTGCTGCTTTGTTTTTGACTATGAAACTTTAGGTACTTTTATAAAAATACTGTTTTAACTACAGATTGTGATTAATGAAGCTATAAGAAGTGGTAGATGAGAGTAAAAATGCAAGTTAAAATATAGAACTTTGCTTAAAAGTTGAATTGACATTCTTGGGAGGATTAGAGAAGAACGAAAAGAGTTACTGTAATAAACCCGATGTTATCAGGATAATTAGGGGATGCAAAGGAACAGGATACGATAAGAATCAAGGGAGTGTTCTGATGTTTCCTTTTTTTGTAACCTGAATGTTTGTTGAACACAAAGAATGTAATACTTAATTAAATTGCAATTGATTGTATGTGACTATAGAGAAATCCTAATAGTATATAAGAAGCAAAAAACTTTTGAATAAAGAGAAGTCATCTGACTAAGTTAAGAGAAGTCATCATCATCTGCCTAAGACTCACGACCCATTGACTCTGTGTGTGTGTGTGTGTGTGTGTGTGTGTGTTTTGCTGACTCCACATCCCCCTTCGAGAGTCCCCTAATAATTTGTCAAGACTGGTCTCCTGCACAGCTTCCCTTTGAAATCTTCTGTTTGGTTCTTTTATGACTTCATTTCTTCCAGTCATGTTAGAATATCTATGCAGGAAAGCAAATTTCAAAGATTTTTTTCTCACATCTATTTTATTATTTTCTTTACTTTCTTTTCTCTTTAATGACCCTATACTTTCTTCCTTTATGATGTTCTTGATGACATCCCACAGCTCTTCAGGTCTTCTGTCATTAGTGTCTAATGTAGGGGTGGTTAATGTCTGGCCTGCGGACCGTATAAAGACCATGAAATCTTTTGGTTTGGCCATACCTTGGTAAAGAAGGCAGAACTTCAAATTCAATTCATCTAGTAGCTTTTTTACATAGCAACATAAATTTATATTAAGTGAATCATACAATAATAAAAAATTTTGAGGGACAAGCAATGAATGTCCATTATGTGACAGGACATATATGAGTAGGAGATGGGACAGACAGGTATGTTTCTCATCAACTTCTCATGGTCCATCTGCCAGATGACCGTGATTCAGAGGACAGTCAGTGCAAGGAAGGTTTGGAGTGTACACATTGTGGAAGTGTTAACCCACTCTGTCAAACCTACGGTGATCCAGTGATGAAGAAATAAGATGTGACGAGATGATTCCTCATGATGTTGATGGCCTTGCCTCCAATGATTGACAAATGTAGTTGACTTCCTTGTCAACACTGACAATAACTCTAATACAATCTTGCAAAAACTGTAACTCAAATAAAAATTAAGAAAAATGCAGTAAACAGGAAAGATATCAAGAAAAGCTAATACAAACTTTGGATATGTTCCAAACCCAAGATGAAGGATTAGAATAGGGATCAAAGAAAAATAATCACATAGCTGGCAACACACACTTGTCAGGTGCCATCAAGTCAGAACTGACTGATAGCAACCCAATGCACAGCAGAATGAAACAATGTCCGATCCTGGGCCAACCTCACTACCACTACCACACTTGAGCCCATCAATGATGCCACCTG
>NW_006408633.1:625210-626151 GCF_000296735.1 Chrysochloris asiatica
TATGGTAAAAGAACACACCCTGTTGCACACCTTTCTTAATTTTAAACTATTCAAAATACTACTGGGGAAGGGCTTCCTACTCAAAGTAGACTTGACCACAATTATATTAACGGAGTAAAGCTATTAAGACCTTAATTTGCTTATGGAGAACAACTCAAAAAGAGAATAAACATCTTTAAACATACTTTAAAAACAGGAAAATGAAATGTATGAAGTACAAAACTTGGAAAATTGGAAGCTGTCAGGAATGAAATTAAATGCATAACCATTTATATGCTAGTGCATTAGTGAGCTGAAATAAACTGGTATTGGTCATTTTTCACCTGACAAACACATTGTTTATTATCCTGGAATACCAAATTGAAGAGGAATCGCATCACATTCATCATTCAAAAACTATTTAAAGATCTGTCTTGAAGTCGAACGCTGTCTGTGATAGCAGAAATCCATACACCTACAAGAAAGACCAATTAATACAGCTGTTATTCAAATCTATGCACCAATCACTAAAGCAAATGATGAAGAAATGGTAAATTTCTACCAAATTCTTTAGTCTGAAATGATCAAACATGCAATTAAGTTGCATTGATAATGAAGATCAATAAGTATGTTAAATCTTCAATATTGGTTGCACTTCAAAGTAAACAAAAATCTTCACAACTTAACAAATAAACAACATCCATATAAATGGAGAAAAGTTCAAAGTTGTCAAAGACTTCATTTAACTTGAATCCACCCACCATCAACATTCATGGAAGCAGCAGTCCAAAACAAAAATGAAGTACTGCATTTAGCTAATCTGCTGCACAACTCCTGTTAAAATATTCAAGAGCAAATATGTTATTTTGAGTACTATGTTGTTGTCAGGTGCCATCGAGTCGGAACCGACTCATAGCGACCCCATGCACAGCAGAACGAAACAATGCTCGATCCTGGGCCAA
>NW_006408633.1:628710-629951 GCF_000296735.1 Chrysochloris asiatica
TTCAGATGATGTCCAAATTCAGGTGGGATAAATTCAAGGTCATATTTTGGCTCTTGTAGACTTGTTTTCATTTTCTTCAGCTTCAGTTTGAATTTGTATATCAGTAATTGATGGTATGTTCCACAGTCTGCCCCTGGCCTTGTCTTCACTGATATGGAGCTTCTCCATCTTCTCTTTCCACACACTAGATAGTTAGATAGGCAACACACACTAGATAGTTATTAAAAATAAAGTGATGAAACAGTCTAAAAATGATAACTACAAAGAAAAGAAAATTTGATACAGAGTGTCAATCTTTCCAAGAGAAATGAACAAATGATTATTTCTGTTATTGTTGAACTCTAAGGCAAACTTCTGTGCCTGCTTTGTGGTAATGCATTAGCAGTTATGAAAAAAAGCCAATTTGGAGTGTTATTACAACTAAAAATATACTAAACTCAATTAATTGAGAGGCAAAATGTGGCTGAATAAAATCAATGCTTTTCAACAGGGTTTGGAATCATAAAAAGCCAATTTTATGAGACTTCCTGTGACAGAGACAGTATTTCAGAAGCAATATGTAGTGAGTAAGCTCAGTGTAAAGAAGCTAAGGCCTCATTTAGAGGGAGAATGTATGAAAGAGAGCATGGTGGTTGGTGTGGAGTTGTTCGCAACAAACAAAGTAAACATTTCATTGTGCTAGTTTGTCTGAGAGAACCATCTCTGAACTGACTACTGACTTAACACAAGATGTTGAAAAAATATTGAAGGATTCTACAGGAGATTTCCAATTTTTCTCTCTGGCTTGTGAAAAGACAATGAAAATAACAAACACTGCAAAGCTGGCCATTTTTTTTTCGTGGGATAACAACAAGAATTTGAAACATGACAGAAGCTGCAGTCACTGAAAACCATGCATAGCACTGTAAGTGGTGAGAAACTTGTTTTATTGATCATAAACCTTCAGTGAACATTTGAAAGCTAATTGACCTTACTACAGATGGAGCTCCAGCCATGGTTGGCTCACAAAAACGGTTAATTGGATTTGTCAAGACAGAACTGAATCATCTCAGTCTTGATCCTAGTGATTTAATTATACGCCATTCTATCTACACAAAGAGTGTGTGAATAGTCGCTAAGGTTCAACAATGTATTGTCTAAACTGATGATATATAGCGGGGATAATAATCAATGTAATGAAACAAGCTATATGAATGGTTGAATGTGAAGCTGATGATGTGCCCTGTAAACTTTCACTCAAT
>NW_006408633.1:633406-633921 GCF_000296735.1 Chrysochloris asiatica
TCAGAATTATAGCAAAACACAAGCGACCACAGTATGACAAACTGACGGACGAGTGGTGGATAAAGGAAAAACAGTGGATTTTCTCACTCCATAAGTGTGAAAGTCTTCTATGACACTTGAATATGTTGGTGAATCTGTGAATGTAATTGAGGAAATTAAAGAAAGATTAAAGGACATGAAAAGTAAACAAATGGAATTGATCATCTCTGTTACACCATTAAGTGTTACACAATTAGGCTGATGTGTCTGATAACCTACAACATGAAATTATTCAGCTTCAAAGTCATGATGAACTGAATTAGGTACAATGACCTTCCACTGTTTAAATTCTGTAAATATTACATAAGCAATGATGAATTCACACTTTGAGGAGACATGCATTGTAATATGCATCTATGTTCAGAACAATTTACTGCTGTGTCCAGTTGTTTTCAAAACCTGCCATTACAAAGAGTCAACTGCACTCCAGACTGACCAACACAAACCTGGAAAAGCAATCACAAGTAGCAACATCA
>NW_006408633.1:635526-637160 GCF_000296735.1 Chrysochloris asiatica
CCAAAATGAGATATCATCTCACACCAGCAATAACAGCAAAGTTCATAAAAGTAGAGGACAATAAATGCTGGTGAGGACGTGAAGAGAAATTGACCTTCTTATATAGTTGGTGGGGATACAAAATGGTCTAACCACTCTGGAAAATAGTATGGTGCTTCCTCAGAAAGTTGGAAATATAATTACCATATGATCCAGCAATTTCTCTATGTAGTATTTATCCACAATAAATACAAGCCATAACATGAGTTGTATATCTATATGCAGACCAATGTTCATTGCAGCACTATTTACAATAGCAAAAAGATGGAGAAAGCCTAAGTGCCCATCAATTGAAGAATGGATAAACAAAATGTGGTACATACACATAATGGAATATTATGCTACCTTGAAGAATAACAAGGACTATATAAGCCACCACATAACATGGATGAACTTTGAGGACATTACGCTGAGTGAAATTAGTCACTCACAAAAGGAAAAATACTGCATAAGACCATTATTATAAAGGCTTAAGAAAAAATTACCCACACTAAAAGGGAAAAAAAACCCAAAAAACTTTATTAGTTATCAGGGGTGTGGTGACAAGAGGGTGAGGGGAGAGAGGGGAAGGTAGAGCACAGGGTGGGGAATAGACACATGATAGTTTGGGTCTTGTAGCATTGCAATGCACTAGAAGGGGGAGGGGAATGGAAGAACAATGCAGATAGGAGTATATTTAGGCAGGTTTGTCTGGGCTTAATGGGACAGAAGCAAATAGTGATGTATGTTCAACCTTGGAACAACAGGGCTCTGTAATACAGGGATTGAGGCATAGTCTGAATAGGTAAAAGAGGGAAAATAATGTTAGTGCTTGATTGTTTTATGAATCTTGTTTTCCCTTGACTACAACAGGCTGTGAACCGCAAGGTCAGCAATTCTAAACTACCAGCTGCTCGGCCGAAGAAAGATGAGGTTTTCTGTTCCCCTGAAGATATACAGCCTCAGAAACCCTGAACAGGGTTACTATGAGTCAGAACCGACTCTACGGCACATAACAACAACAACAACAACTATTGTAAAACAGATACTTTAGGGGAAAAGAAAGGAATAGCCAGAAACAATAGCTTGTAAGTCCATCTTCAGCCTATAACTGATTGGAATACCTAAAAGATGGGCTAGAACTTGCCCTTTGTAAGAAGATCCCTGTGGAGTCTTTGCAGTGTATAAAACCTTAGGTGGAATCCCATCCAGAATATTCTGAGGTGTGAAATTTCCACTTGAAAAGACAAGCAGACCAGCCTGCAGCAGCCAGTGGAACAGAAGATACTTCTTGAAAGAAAGACCAAATGGAAAAATGCAAAACAAAAATGGCAATCTGATTGACTAACACAAGAACAAGCAAGTTGTTTCCTGGGGAGCCATCAAGGCAAGCAATCAAGTCACTTCAGAGCAAACCTCCTTCTAAGACAGAAATTCAAAAGGAATACATGAGCATGCATATAATCTTGCTGGTGACCACTTTGGTCTACCAATAAGGTGAAGTGGGAGAGGAGTAGCAATGAAGATGTGGGCTAAGTTTGACTATGTTCAATTGACTCCCATCAACTTGGAGTGAGACCTGGTTGGCCAGCAGTGTGGTGAGAACTTATGACTCC
>NW_006408633.1:638345-639674 GCF_000296735.1 Chrysochloris asiatica
ACTGGAGACCTTGTGGTTAGCAGTCCAGTTTTTTAAAAACTATCTTTCTTTTTAACTATTTATTACTTGAAAGACAAATTGAAATATTGGTACAAGCAAATTATGACTCCCAAATAGAGTTTGTTATGAGGAATAAATGAGTAAGCCACGTATTTTTTTAATGATAGGTGGCATATCAAAAGCAATAAATAAATGCCAGTTATATTTTGCTTTTGGAGTCAGATAAAATGGCTTTTATTTTGAGGTATAGATAAGGTCCTTGTTTTAGAAATAAAGAAATTTTAAAGATTACAGAAATAAGATGACACTGAATTGAAATTGTATTTCATTTTGATATACTGTTGCTTACCCAACCAGGCTTCTATGGCTATAGTTTATATTTTATTTTCTTTGAATATTATTTCACATTGGCACTATAGATGAGTTGCAAAGAGAATAAAAGACAGACTTTTCCAATATTTTTTTATATGGCAGTAGTCATCTACTATAACCACATGCCTATTCATCGAGTCAATAAAAATGATTTTGTGAAAGGTGTTTTTGTTTTTCTTCTTTATTGCAGAGAAAGACAGTAAAAAAAACAATGCGTGAAGAATATGATTACAAATTATTTATGGTGGGACATGTTTTTTTTTTATTTTTTTATTATACAACTTGAATTTTTGGTCCTGAAAAGTATTTCCACATCTTCTTCCAGGCAACACACGACACAAAATCATGGTGAAAAGCCTTCTCAAATATATTTCCACCTTTCTCATGATCTCTGTTTTGGGATTAGTGGATAATGAGTACAGAAAAATAGGTCACACAGTCCTGACCTGTGAAATATAGCTCATAATACTGAAATGTCATGCCTGGGAAAAAGATGGGGATCATCATTTTCTCATACTGACATTCTTCCACATCATAATTCACAGGTAACTTCATTAAAGATCAAAACTGAAATAGACTAATAAGACTATATTGACAGCCACAGTAAATAAAATTAAAATCTATGTAAAATATTTAAGAGTAAGCCTTGACATTATAGTTTTGGAGTCTTATTTTGGGCTATAAAGATATTCATCAGGAAAAAAAAATTAAACTATAGACTAACCACACACTGAGTGACAAAAAGAAAATAAAATATTTAAGATGAGGTAGTTATTAACTGTGATGTGACAGTTGAGTATCTTTTTTTTTTTTTCTGATGAGCCCAAGATTAATTCCAGATTTTAAGTGAAATGTATATAATTATAATAAAATCTGACACAAATAATGAGAGGTTACAAAATATTAAAACGAGCTGGAACCAAGTAGTTATCAGTACAATGCAGGATATATTTTTAT
>NW_006408633.1:640404-642860 GCF_000296735.1 Chrysochloris asiatica
ACCACTGACCTTGCAGTTCTAATGACTTTGCAGTCTGACACATTAGACCACAGCGCCACACCAGGACTCCTATATAATTCTATATGTTTTTAGAATTGTGATTAAACCTTCCCTGTGAGCTTAAATGAAGTGGTTGGGTAAAGTTGACATTAGAGAACCTCATTATACTTTATAACATTTTTAGCATCTTCTCGTATCTTGAGGAAGACTTCCAACTGACCTCTCTGATGAGTGCAATTTTAAATTTTTATAAAACAATATATATCCTTTCAGCCCAGTCTTCTTTTGTTCACAATTTTTCCTGTATTAATTTCACAGATGCCACAGATTTGTAGCAAGCACATATGATCCGTTTAAGAATATAGTATTATACAAACTCTGTGGCTTCTCCTAAGAAGATAGTAAATAATACAAAGTTCAAAAAAAGAGGGGACAACATAATGTTTAAAGAACAAAGTTTCAAAGCTGATCTGCCAGAAAAACAAACAAATCTTCCAAAAGAACAAACCAATTTGTGTTGGAAGAAATACAGCCAGAATGCTCCTTAGAAACCAGGATGGCGAGACTTAGTGTCTCATAGTTCTGACACGGGATCAAAAGAAACTAGTCCCTGGAGAAGGACATCATGCTTGATAACATGGAGGGTCAGTGAAAAAGAGGAAGACTCTAAATGAGATGGATTGGTATGGTGGCAGCAGCAATGGAGTCAAGCGTAACAATCATTGGGAGGATGAGTAGGACCAAGCAATGTTTCCTTCTTTTGTGCATATGGTTGCTGTGAATCAGAACAAAAAATAAGGTTATCATATTAATACATGCAATTTTCTGTTTGCAGTCACTAAGGTATATTTTTTATAAAATAGCAAAAGCTTAAAATGTTTACAACATAATCTAAACACTTAAGCATTTTCTTTAAATGGATATATTAATGTCTGTGTATTTTGCTGTATCATTTGGTTTCCTATTTCCAATTAGCCCAAAGATTGGCAATACAAATATTACAGTTTATAGATTAACAATTTGCTCTTGTTAAAATCATCCAAGAAAAATATGCAAAAATGAGAGACACCAAAAGTGACATAAAAATATATGTTGCTGTTGGTGTTAAGTGCCAGCCAGTCATTTCTGACTCATAGGGTTATCAAGGAGCAACTGATGGATTTGAACTGCTAACATTTTGATTAGCAGTCTGGTGATAATCCTACACTGCCATGACAAGACTCTACAGACATATATACTGCATGTGGAGCCCCGATGTGGCCCTGAAGGATAACACACTGGACTGCAAAGTCAGCCACTGAAAATCATATAAACAGAAGCAAAACACTGTCAACACCAGAATATCAAATATTGAAACCTGTTCAATAGCACCAGAAGATTGTTAGATATAGTACCGGAAGATGAGTCCCTCAGGGTGGAATGCACTCAAAATATGACTGGGGAAGATTTGCCTCCTCCAAATAGAGTAGAAGGTGATGATGCAAATAGAATAAAGTTGACCTTAATTTACTGATGTGACACAATTAAAAACGAGAAACCAATATAAACATCTATTATTAAGTGGATCATGGAATATACAAAGTATCAATCTAGGGAAATTGGAAGTTGCCAAAAATGCAATGTTACACAAAAAGGACAATATCATAGGCATTGTTGTTGTTAAGTGCCATCTAGATAGTTCTGATGCATAGCAATCCTGTATAAGGTTTCCAAGGAGCAGCTGGTGAGCTTGGATAACCGATCTTGCTTTTCAAATCAACTTTGCAGCCCAGAACCTTAACCCACAGCACCACACCAGGACTCCTGAAATGAACTGGTACTTGCCATTTTAAATCTCAAAATCATATGGCTCATTATAGCAGGAATGATATATTGAAGAGGCATAGTGTTGCATTCATCATCAAAAACAACATTTCAAGATCTAACTTGAAGTATAATGATGTCTGTAATTGAATAATATGCATATGCCTATAAGAAAAACCAGGGTTGTATTCTTTCACAATATTTATTCAACTGTATGCTGAGCAAATAATCTGAGAAGCTGGATTGTATGAATAAAGCATGGCATCAGGATTGGAGGAAGAATCATTAACAACCTGCAATATGCAGATGATACAACACTGCTTGCTGAAATCGAAGTGGACTTGAATATTTGCTGATGCCTTCAGTGTGGGTTGCACCCCAATGTAAAGAAAACAAAAAATCTTCACAACTGGACCAATAAACAACATATATATAAAAGGAGAAAAGATCGAAGTTGTCAAAGACTTCATTTTGCTTGGATCAACTGTCAGTACTCATGGAAGAAGCCATTAAGAAATCAAACAATATATCGCATTAGGCAAATCTGCCACACAAGACCTCTTTAAAGTGTTGAAGAGCATAGATATCAGTTTGAAGACAAAGGTGTGCCTGACCCAACCACGGTATTTTCAATAACCTCATATGCATGCAAA
>NW_006408633.1:643421-644149 GCF_000296735.1 Chrysochloris asiatica
TGCCGTAGAGTCGATTCTGACCCATAGCAACCCTGTATAGGGTTTCCAAGGAGCAACTAGTGAGTTTGAACCACCGACATTGCAGTTCAAATGGCTTTGCAAACTGGCGCATTAACCCACAGCACCACACATATGGGTGAATTGATTAAACGACCAAATACAGCAGTTAATTTTTAAGTTGATAATTTAGTGTGGCCTGTGAATAACGTTATGAATTTTGGAAGAATAAAGTTTGCCCACCCCTGAAATACAGATTGGCTGAGTTGGAATTGACCTGAGGACAACTTAAATAACAACATCAACTTTTCAGTCTGATATTGATTCAACACGCAATGAAGATATAATTACTGGGGATTGGAATGCAAAGGCTAGAAACAAAGATAAAGAATCAATATTTGGAAAATATAGATTTTGTGATAGAATTTATCTGGCAGGCCACATGGTAGAATTTTAAGAGCCCAATGACGTCTTCATTGCAAATACCATTCTTATTAAACATTATAACAGATGATTATATCTATAGGCCTCACCAGAGGAAACACAGAAACCAAGTTGACTACATCTGTGGGAAGAGACATTGGACATATCAACCAAAACCAGGCAAGAGGCATACTGTGTTGTGGTTAAGTGCCATCAAGTTGGTTCCGACCCATAGAAACCCAGTTTAGGGTTTTTGAAGAGTGGCTGATGAGCTTGAACCACCGACCTTGCAGTTCAAACGACTTTGC
>NW_006408633.1:646701-648629 GCF_000296735.1 Chrysochloris asiatica
TTTGTCATTCCCTGCATAGTAAACCATGTGGTTATCAGATTCAAAATGGCCAATACCAGTCCATTTTAGCTCACTAATGCCTAAGATATCTTAGGCCTACTGTGGGAGTATGCATCAATTACTCATATACATTAATTACTCATATACATCAATTCCTCATATACTTGTCAGGCTGAAGGTGAAGACAATTAAAACAACTTCACAACAGCTAAAACTTGAATATGCCCCACCTGAATTTAGAAATCCTTTCAAGAACACATTTGGTGTATTGTTGTTGTTGTTGTTGTTAGGTGCCATCGAGTCAGTAACAACTCATAGTGACCCTATACACAACAGAACGAAACACTGCCCAATCCTATGCCAACCTCACAATTGTTGCCAGGCTTGAGCCCATTGTTGCTGTCACTTTGCCAATCCAGCTTGCTAGGTTTCTTCCTCTTTTCTCTTACCCTCTACCTTATCAAAGATGATATCCTTCTCCAGCGACTGGTCCCTCCTGACAATATGCTCTCTACTATCCATAGGGTGTTCAGTGACTAAATATCAGGAAGTAGTTTGTTACTAGTTCTTCCTTGTCTGTCTTCATCTGGAAGCTCATCTGAAACCCATCCACTATGGGTGACTCTGCTGGCATTTAAAATACAGGTGGCATAGCTTCCAGAATCACAGCAACTCACAAGTAACCACAGTATGACAAACTGACAGATGAGTGGTGGATTTGGTGCATTAAACAGTAATAAATGTAGACCAGAAGAGTTGTGGGAAACACTTGAAGAATATCATACAAGAAAAAAGTAAAAGTTCATTAAGAAGACAGGAAAGAAGAAAAAACTAAAATGCTTGTGAGAAGATACTCTGAAAATTTCTCCTCAGCATAGACATGTTAAAGCAAAAAGAAGGAATGATGAAGTAAAAAAGCTGAACTGAAAATTTCAAAGGGCATCTCGAAAAGGCAAAGTAAAATTTTTCAATAAAATAAGAAATATCTGAAATTAGAAAACCAAAAAGGAAGAACACACTCAGCATTTCCCATGTTGAAAGAACTGAGGAAAGAAGTTCAAGCTACGACTTGCAATATTGAATAATTCTAAGTGCAAAATATTTAATGATGCAGAAAACATGAAAAAAAAAGACAGACTCACTCACTCACTGTACAAACATTTCAAGAATTACCAAATGATTAAGAGCCAATGATACTAAAGGAAGTCCGAGGTGCACAGAAGGCATCAGCAAAGGACAACATTCTGGGAATTGATGGAATACAAATTGAAATATTTCAACCAGCTAATGCAAAACAGGAAACACTTGCTCATCTATGCCAAAAAGTTTGGAAGTCAGCTACCTGGCCAACTGATTGAAAGAGATCCATATTTGTACCCATTCCAAAGAAAGGTGACAAATGTGTAAATCATTGGACAATATCATTAATATCACATGCACGTAAATTTTTGTTCATGATAATTAAAAAATGTTTGCAACAGTACATTGTCAAGTCACTGCAAAAGGGTCAAGCCTGGTCCAGTCAAATACGTGGAACCAGGGATATTATTGCTGATGGCAGATTGATCTTGGTTTAAAACAGAGAACACCAGAAAGATATTTGCCTGTGCTTTACTGACTATGACTCTGTGAATCATGACAAGCTATGCACAAAATTTCAGATAATGAGTATTCTGGAAGACTTAATTGTGCTCATGAAAAACCTGTACATACACCAAAATGTAGTAGTTTCAGTAGAACCAGGAGACACTAAGTGGTCTCAAAATTAGGAGAGATGTGGCACAGACAATTTACTTGATATGGATCTTCTATCTACAAGTCTTGGTGTGGCACTGTAAAATAAGCCTTGGCCTGCAAGGTCAGTTTGAAACACAAGGGCAGCTGTTCAAACCCACAAGATGTTACTTGAAAACTCTGTACTGTGTCAC
>NW_006408633.1:648729-652697 GCF_000296735.1 Chrysochloris asiatica
TATATATATATATATATAAACTCAGTGTGGTGCTGTGGGATAAACACTGAGCTGCAAAACTGTTTGTATGACATCACAGGTTCAAGGTCACTAGCCGTTCCTTGGAAATCCTATACAAAGTTGCTATGAGTCAGACCTGACTCGACAACACTAAACAACAATAACAGCATCAAATACTATTAGGAATAGTTAACTCTTCTAAGTAATTTGCTAAATGGTATATGTGTATTATTTATCTTAATTTGTAAAAGTTGGCCAGTAAAATAACTACAAGATCTTGATCAAAAGAAATGAAAACTGGTGTGGTGCTGTAAGATAATCACTGGACTGCTAACTTCAAGGTCAGCAGCTCAAACCCTTCAGTCACTCCTTGGAAATCCTATGCAGGGTAGCTATTAGTGTGTACCAACCCAACAGCACTTAACAAAAACAGCAGATAACAAATAGAGACTTAGAAATGTTCTTGCCCAATGACATACAGACAATATCAGAGCACGTATGGTCAAGACATTTTTTTTAAGATTTCAAAAGTAATACCTAAGTCATCCCTCTCTAATGTCCAAAATATTTTCTTAAAATTTAGAAATGTTTGACATGATGACTAGTTTCACAGTTTAAAATACATCTTTATAATTAAATTACTTTTCAAGGAATAATGTAAAATCCATTCCAACTTTGCAATTCCCTCTGTATACCACATTAATTTGCTTTTGCTAAATTCCATATTTGGAAATCATTGAAGCTGATGGCTACTTTGTTGATCAGAACATAGAATTGGAGTACAGGAAGTAAGTGTTCAAACAATATCAAAGACAGTGATTGATTATACATGTCAAAGACCATAAGGATTCTGTAAATTATCAAGCTGTTCTATGACAAATGTCGATCATTTCTGCCATTATCCTCAGTTACAAAGTCATTTCCCATCTTAGCAATGAAATAATTTAAACTCTGTCTGAAACTCTCACTCTAAACCTTTTCTAAATCTAATAAATAATATCTGACCTGAGATATTTGCTCAAATTTTTTTCCATTTTGATATATCCAATTCATTTATTTTTATGAAATAAAAATATGCCTCTATGCGTGTGAATGTTGGACAGTAAATAGGGAAGATTGTTGAAGAATCAATGCAATTGAATTACAGTGTTACTGAAGACTATTAAAGACTATTAAAGACTATTAAAATTTTCATGGGCTGCCAGAAGAACGAACAAATCTGTCTGGAAGAAATGCAGCCAGAGTGCATCATAGAGGTGAAGATGGTGGACTTCACCTCTTATACTTTGGCTATATTATCAGGAGGAACAAATCCCTGGAGAAGGATATCAGACATGGAAAAGTGGAGGATGTGGGATAAATAGGAAGATCCCTACAAAGATTCATTGACACAATGACAACAACAATGGGCTGATTAAACATAGTAAAAAGTGTCAGGATTGTGCAGAACCAAGCAGTGTTTCTTTCTGTTGTGCATAGGATCACTCTGAATTGATTGCATAATAAAAGAAAACATAATTGGAATAAATTCTACATATTCTATTGCAACTTACCTGCTATTGTCAATACTGTGTTTGTAAAATTAATTATACTTCCATTTCTAATTATATTCCATTGATATTTATTTTGATTCATTATTGTTTTATCACAATTTATCTATTCTCCGATTTCCAAACATTTGCAATGACACACCTTTCTGTAAAGTAAATTTTGCATGTCACCAGCTGTATATGTGCTCAAGTCTCTTTAAAATATACCATTTTTTTAGGTGTATCCATATACTTTCCTGGTTAGGTATATCTTACACATTACTAGGTATATATAAACTGTTCTTCAGAGAAGAAATCTTTACAATCCTAGTAGGAGTATATGACAGACTGATTTTTAACATCTTCTTGATGTATCCCATTTCGATGGTTGTGAGATGGCCCAGATTTTTTTATTATTATTATTATTTCTCTGACAAACTCATGAGCTTGAAAATCTTTAGCCATTTATCCTCTTCTCTCAGTTTGTTCTACTGTGGTGGTGTGTGTGTTGCTATGATGCTAGATGCTATGTCACCGATATTTTAAATAACAGCAGGGTACAACCATAGTGAACAGGTTTCAACTGAGTTTCCAAACAAAGATAGATTAGGAAGTAATAGAAGCTGACTAGTTCTGAATGGTTAGTCAGAGAAAGCCTTATGAATAGTAGTGAAACACTGTCATAAAGCACGAGAATATTGAGCATTGAAATGTGATGACTATTGTCAGAATATAGTCAGGAATAGTGCTGGAAGATGAGGACCTCAGTTTGGAAGGCACTCAATATATGACAGGGGAAGAGCTGCTTCCTCAAAATGGAGTTGACTGAAGACTCGAATGGAGTAAAGCTTTTGGGTCCTTCATTGGCTGATGGGGCATAACTTGAAATGAGGAGAAACAGCCGGAAAAATCCATTAATAATTGAAGCATTGTTGTTGTTGTTGTTAGGTGTTATCGAGTCAGACTAACTCATAGTGACCTTATGCACAGCAGAATAAAACACTGCCCAATCCTGGGCCAACCTCACTACTGTTGCCATGCTTGAGTCCATCAATGCTGCCACTTGGCCAATGCATCTCATTGGGGTCTTCCTCTTTTTTTTCTGACCCTCCACCTTACCAAACATGATATCCTTCTCCAGTGACTGGTCTCTCCTGACAATATGTCCGAAGTATGTGAGACAAAGTTTGGCCATCTTGTCCTCCAAGGAGCACTCTAGCTGCACTTCTTTCATTGAGGCATAGACTGTATGAAATATGAAACAAACAAAATTGCAGTTGTCAAAAAAGTGAAATGTAACACATAAAGATAAATATCCTAGGTATTAGTGAGTTGAAGTAGACAAGTATTGGCCATTTTGAATCTGACAATTAAATGTTTTACTGTGTCATGAATGACAAATTTAAGAAGACTGGCATAACATTAATCATCAAAGGAACATCTTGAAATATAATGCTGTCTGGGATAGGATAATAGCCATATGATTATAAGACAGACAAGTTAATACAACTATTATTGAAATTTATGCAGCAAACACTAAAGCCAATGATTATGAAATTGAAGAAGTCTACCAACTTCTTGAGTCTGAAATTGATCAGACATGCAATCAAGGTATATTAATAATTAATGATGATTGGAATGCAAAGGTTGGAAACAAAAAGGAAGAGTAGGTAGTCAGACAATACTGACATTGTAATAGAAATGATGCAGGAGTCTTCAAATCAAGAATCAAGCCTATCTCTTCAGTACACAGGGTTGATAGGGGTAGGCAACTTAGACAGTGGCTACCTAAAAGTGGGGCGGGGGGAGGTAATAAAGGCATGAAGTGGTTGGCCTGCGAGTTTTCACAAGGGTGTTTAGTTTCAGAGTGAGCTGGGGAAGGTAAAATCACCACTGAATAGTTTTCATCTTGTCTAGATGGATCTAGCCAAAGGAGATAAGGATAGGATTCTTTTGATTCAATAGTGAGTAATTGTTATCATGACTAATTGAGATTGTCAAAAGTGTAAAGGTAGAAGTTTCATGACAAAATGTGGGGAGTAGTTAATGTTACATTTCAGGAACAGAGGAACCTAGGACTAGCAAGAGGGAATAGTCTGAGCAAAATGTGGGATCCTAACCAGAGAAGCAGTGATACCAGAGACAGAGGCCTAGGTGATTGTCAAAAGCCTTGAAACCTATGGATTTACTCCATGGAAACCAGCAACAAAAACATTACTAATTAACATAAAAATACATTTCTTTCTCTCTGATTATTAAAATCCTCAGGGAGATGCAATGTTGAATAGAATTGATTCTATCAGGAATTCTAATACCATCTCTCTTTGTAAACAGAATGATATTGAATGTAACTATCTGGCCAACTGATTGGAAGAGATCCAAGCTTGTGCCCATTCCAAAGAGAGGTTACTCAACAGAATGCGGAAATCATTGGATAAT
>NW_006408633.1:654037-656686 GCF_000296735.1 Chrysochloris asiatica
TTTTTTTTTTTACTAATTTCATAAGACTTTATCACAAAAGGGCTCTGTGGTAAACTGCATAATGACTATGCCTTTCTCCAAAGTTACCCATGCCTAATGCCTATACACCAATTGTTTTTATTGTTAAGTAGTTTTGAGATAGTTAAGACTCATAACGACTCTGTATAGAGTTTTTGAGGAGAAGCTCATGGGTCTGAACCTTATGATTAGCAGTCCAATACTTATCTCATAGCACCATACCAGAACCCCTTGTACATTTGTACACTATGAATATTATCTAATATATAAAAAAAGTGATTTTCCAGATTTGATAATGCTAGGGTCTTAAAATAGGAAGACTATCTTAGATTATCCAGGTATATAATAAATATAGTCACAAGTATCATAAGATGGAGAGAAAGATTTGATAGAAATTTGATTTGATGATAGAAGCAAGGATTGCCCTGATATACGATGAAGATCTAAGGAGAATCTATAACTTAAGAAATGCCAATATCCAACAACTGCTGGGAAAATGCAAAGAAACTCATCTCTCCTCAGAGTCTCCAAAAGAAACAACCTTTGATGCTAACTCCTTGACATTAGGTCAGTGAAATTGATTTCAAACTTCTGACCTCCCCAAACTATCAAATAATAAATCTGCGCTATTTTACATCACTAAATTTGTGGCAATTGGTTACAATAGCCATGTTGTTATTAAGTGCCGTTTAGTCGGTTCCCACCCATAGCGATGCTGTATAGACAATCTTGCAGTTCAAACTGACCTTGTGGTCCATCATATTTTCCTGCAGCACCACACCAAGAAACTAATATAATTTTTGGCACCTAGAAGGGGTTACTGTGGTAATATATTTCTAAAAATGTATAAGTTGCTTTTGGAATAGACAAAGTTTATAGACTGGAAAAATTTTGAGGAGCATGGTAGACTGCTATTCGAATATAGTTGTTAAATACTTTCAGTGAGAGATCAAAAGAAAATAAGGCACATGGGAGAGAAAACCTGTATTATAGTAGAAAACACCTAAATCGTCATAAATTGATCGTTGTACTAATATGGATGTCACCGTTGTAATGATGCAAAAGGACTAAGGAACATATTGTTTATAAATTGGGGGAAGGAAATGGCTTCCTAGTTGTAGAAAGTTTGGCTGAAATGCTTTCTGCAGATATCTAAAAAACAGAACTCCTAAGGAATAAACTTTAACCTTTAGATGAGATTTCCAAGCAAAGTGTTGAATATTTGGACTGACGTCTTGCCTCTTATAAGAAAATGCAGTTTGAAAGAAAAAAAATTGAGGCAAGTTCTATTAAGCAAAAACAAAATAAGGACTTAATGACTTGAAAAATTCTAAGTCTATCCATTCTGCAAAAGATGCTGAAGTTAAGAGATTTGCTATCACATGGACACTATTAAAATTTACATCTCTCTCTAGTTTTCTAAGACTTTGTTATTAAAGGGCTCTGCCACTTGTTAGCTATGGGTCATGTATGAGGAGGCATCAAAAAAATTCATGGAACAGCCAATGTACTTGTTGAAGTCTTTAATCTGTGTAGTGGGTTCAATGGTAGCCCCTAAAAAATACATGTCAAGGCCTAATTCTTGTATTCCAGGTGTGATGTGTTAGGATCAGCACTGTATTACAAACCACAAGGTCAGCAGTTCAAACCCACCAGCTGTTCCTCAGAAACTCAATAAAGGGTAGCTATGAGTCAGAATGGACTCAATGGCACTTAGCAGCAACAAGTTCTATCTATCTAGTGAATGCTCCTTTATATGATAAAAGGGAATTTGGAGATGCTGTTAGCTTATGGATTTCGAGATGGTATTATCTGGAATTGCCTCGGTAGGCTCTAAATTCAATAACAAGTGTCAATTTATAGATTCAGTGCACCTGCTACCACTAGATGCTGAAAGAAATAAAGAAGAGTGTTCTTTTAGGGACTACTAGAACTTAGTTGCAATATTATTGATAATAAAGGCAGGTTTAGCAATATGTAGAATTTTATATATTAAAGGGAATGAAAATAAAAATATACTGACTCACACATATATAAAGAAATCATACAGAAATAACCCAAAACTATACATTGCTACATAGGAGAAGAAACAGTGGGGAGAAAAGTTAAAATTTCGTTTTTGGAATGTGCCATGGCAGTGAAATTAAGAACTTTTACATATAATTAAAAACTAAGATTACAGCAATAAGAACTCTGTAAACATTAAAGTACAAGCTAAAAAAATGAACCTAAAAATATTAAACTACCATTCTAAATAATATTCAAAGTACTAGTTCAAGTACTTTGCAAACACAGTTTTTATGTAGATGTTGTTGTTGTTGTTGCATACTGTCCAGTCAATTCTGAAACATAGCAACCCTTGATAGGGTTTCTGAGAATAAGCTGATTGGTTTGAATCACTGACCTTAATAACAGAAGTCTACTGCTTATACTGCAGCACCACATTAAAAACAAAACAAAACAAAAACCTAAGCCAGAACGTGGAACCTCGGCTACTTAAGACAGAGCCATTGCCATGCTGCAATGAGTCTCAATGACTGGTAAGACTGAGGAATTCGCACTGACCACCTAAGACAGGCAGCGTCCCTTAAACAATCAATAAATAAGGAGGACTCAGATGCAGACAGTACA
>NW_006408633.1:657606-661488 GCF_000296735.1 Chrysochloris asiatica
ACAATTAAAATATAGAGTTAATAACATATTTCAAAGTTAAAAATAAGAATATCACAAATGTTATTGTTGTTGTTAGGTGCTGTTGAGTCAGTACAGACTCAGTGACCTTATGCATAACAGAACGAAACACTGCCAGGTCCTGACAATCCTTACAATCATTGCTACACTGGAACCCATTACTGCGGTTGCTGTACCAATCCATCTCATTAGGGGATTTCATCTCTTTCTCTGACCCTCCACTTTACCAAGCATGATGTCCTTCTCCTGGGACTAGAGTATGAGAGATGAAGTCTGGCTATCCTCACTTCTAAGGAGCAACCTGGCTGTACCTCTTCCAGCACAAATTTGTTTGTTCTTAAAATTCTCCTCCAACACCATAACTTAAATGCATCAATTTGTCTATGGTCTTCTTGATTCATTGTCCATCTTTCACAATCATATGCAGTTATTAAAAATGCCATGGTATGGGTTAGAAGCAACTTAGTACTCAAACTGACATCTTTACTCTTGAACACTTTAAAGAGGTCTTGGGCAGCAGATATGCCTAATGCAATACCTCATTTGATTTCTTGACTACTGCTTCTATGAGTGTTGATGATTGATCTAAGCAAAATGAAGTCTTTGACAGCTTCAGTCTTTTCTCCATTAATATGGATGTTGTTTATTGGTCCATTGGTGAGGATTTTTGTTTTCTTTACATGTAGCTTATGGTAGAATATAAATTCCTCATAAACTCTAACTAAATTAAAAACATACATTTTATTCCCCTAACCCTATTAGTTTGAACTGTGAGGTTTTGCTATGGGTCGAAACATACTCGACAGAACTTAACAACAACAACAACAACAACAACAACAAACAACTAAGTTAAAGTCACTATGAGTCAGAACAGACTCAATTGCACTTAACAGCAAGAGCAAGCAAATAAATCATTGTTATTGTTGTTAAATGACATCGAATCAGTATATACTTAATGTTGTTGTTGTTGCTGTTAAATACCATGGAGGTGGTTCTGACCCATAGTGACCCTGTATAGGGTTTCCTATGAGTGGCTGGTGAGCTTAAAGCACTGACCTTGCAGTTCAAATGACTTTGCAGTCTTGTGCATTAACTCACTGCGTCACACCAGGACTACGTATATACTTATAGCTATCCTGTATAGGGTGTCTGAGGCTTAGCAGTAGCAGAATGCTTCATCTTTCTTCCTCAGAGCATCTGGTGTGCTTTAATTGCAGATCATGTGATATGTAGTCCAGTGCTAATTGTATGGAACTAACGTGCTACCAACAACTAAATAATAAACAATAGAAGAATTATAGTAAATAAACTATAATGATATTTGTGAGTGTCAACTTGTCTACATTAACTACATTTCACTGACTTACCTTTTTAGCATGTTTTTGCATAAGACAGGATACAAAGAAAATGCTTTAAAGAATTAGAAGGCAGTGGAAAAGGCCAACATTTAGTGCTAAAATATGCTATTGCTAATCTAAGGATTCACTTTACTGGCCTGAAACAACAACTTGTCCTGAATTTGCTCTACATTTCCTTGGATTTATCTTAGTTTTCCTGACTCATGTGCATGTTTATTTGTTCATCTCCTTGATAAAGTATTTTGGTCTCTGAAGATTATTCTTTTCATTGACACTATAGGCGACATGAACAGACACAGGTTTCAGACTGTACTTTATGAGTTCTAACAACTTGTGATTATGGTTCCTGATTAATTTAGTTGATTTCTAGCAACAGATGGTAGGTAGAAGATAGACTTGAAGAGACTCTTTAGCCAGGCCCAGTAATTGTTTAAGCCAGTTTCACTGGTGTTGCTATAGGATAACCACTGGACTGCTAACTGTAACATCTGTGGTTTAAAACCACCAGCAGCTCCATAGATGAGACTCTCTTCTCCAGTGGATTTACAGACAAAGAAACCTAGAAAAATCTGCTATGAGTTAGAATTGACTCTATAACAGACAGTATGTATCTATGTATTCATCTATCATATCAACTATTTATTATCTCCTATTTACCTAATTGAAGGATGACTGATATGTAAAGAAACAGAATAAAAATCTGAATACTAAAAAAGTATCAATAGGATACCAAGATGGAATGTAAACTGTAACAAGTACATCAATCCCTTAGAGATCTATGATATAAAATCACTGGAGCAGATGAGGAACAATGTAACTGCTATAATTAGCTTTAAAACACAGTGTTTAATATTATTACTATAAACAAACCACAAAAAATGTTAACATTGTGCATACATGCTAAGATCTAGTTGGCAACGTGGGGTTTTTTTCCTCATAGGAGTATACCTTAATGTTTCTGAAACTATCTTAGGTGCATATTAAAATTGAATAACTAAGTAGGCATATTAAAGAAAATGTTGCTAGGTGCCTTACTGTCAGTTATAAATCACAGTGGATCCTGTATAAGACAGAATGAAATATTTTTGTATCCAGGATACAAAATGTCCTGAACCATTGTCTCAATTGTTACCTTTGAGCAAATTGCTTCTGCCACTGTGCAAATCCACTTGTTGGGGGAGGGGGAGGAGTCTTCTTATTTTTCACTGACCCTCCACTAGACCAGATATGATGCCCTATTCCAAGGGTTGTTGTTGTTGTTAGGTGCCATCAAGCTGGCACCAACTCATAGAGACCATACGTAAAATAGAAAGACACACTGCCCCGCCCCAGGTCAACCTCACAATCTTTGCTAAAACAGAGCTCATTGCTGTTTTCACTGTGCTAATCCATCTCATTAGGTGTCTTTCTCTTTTTCTCTGACCCTCAATTTTACCAACATGATATCCTTCTCCAGTGACTGGTCTTTCCTGATAATATGTCTGAAGTATGAGAGATAAAATCTGACCATCTTAGCTCTAAAGGAGCATTCTAGCTGTGCTTCATCCAATACAGATCTGTTTGTTCTTTTCACAGTCCATGGTACTTTCAATATTCTCCTCCAATATCATAACTCAAATGCATCAATTACTGTGTGGTCTTCTTTGTTCACTGTTCAACTTTCACATGCATATGAAGTTGTTGAAAAATACTATGGCTTGTATCAGGTGCACCTTATTTCTCAAACTGACATCTTTGCTCTTCAATGCTTTCAAAAGTACTTGTGCAGCAGATTTGCTTAATGCAATATGTCATTTGATTTCTTAACTGCAGCTTCCATGAGTGTTGATTTTGGATGTGAGCAAAATGAAGCCTTGAGAATGTCAGTCTTTCCTTCATTTATCTTTGTTGTTTATTGGTCCAGTGGTGAGGATTTAATTTTCTTTACATTAGATGCAACCCAGACTGTGGTCTTCAATCTTCACCAGTATGTATTTTAAGTCCTGTTCACATTCAACAAGCAAGGTTGTGTTATCTGCATATTGTTAATAAGTCTTCCTCCAATCCTGATGCCGCATTTTTCATCATGCAATTCATTTTCTTAAATTATTTGCTCAGCACACATATTGAAGAAGTATAGTAAAAGAATACAAACCTGGCACACACCTTCCCCAATTTTAAAACTTTCAGTGTTTCCTTGTTCTGTTCAAACAGCTGTCTCTTGGTATATGTACAGGCTCCTAATGAGCACAATTAAGCATTCTGGAACACACGTTCTCCACAATGTTGTCCATAGTTTTTCATGATCAACACTATCAAAAGCTGCTGTGAAGTCAACAAAGCACATGTAAAAATGTTTCTGGTATTCTTTGCTTTCACCCAGGATCCATCTGATGTCAGCTATGGTATCTATCATTCAGCTTCCTCTTCTGAATCTGGCTTAAATCTCTGGAAGTTTCTTTTCAATGTATGGTTGCAGCCTTTTTGGTGTGTGTTATCTTTAGCATGATTTTCCTTTCATGTGATA
>NW_006408633.1:661983-663118 GCF_000296735.1 Chrysochloris asiatica
TATTTGAAACTTTCTGTTCAGCTCTTTTACCTCCTCATTTCATCCATATCCTTTAGTATCTCTACACTGGAGAGCATGTTTCAGAGTCTCCCCTGACATTCATTTTGATCTTTTCTTTCTTTATTGTCTCCTTAATTACCTTTTGCTTTCTTCCTGTATGATTTCTTGATGTCATTCCACAACTCTACTGGTCTTTGTTCTTTAGCATCCATTGCATCAAATCTGCTTTTCTGATGGTCTCTAAATTCAGGAAGGATATGTTCAATATTTGGTACTTGTGGACTTGTTTTAATTATCTTTAGCTTAACCTTGCATATGAACAATCAATGATCTGTTCCACTGTCTGCCCCAGCCTTGTTTTGGCTGATGATATGGACCTTTCCCACTACCTCTTTACACAGATATAGTTAATTTGGCTTCTGTGTATCACTTCTGGTAAGGTCCATGTGTACAGTCATCTTTCATGTTGTTTAAGAAAGATATTTGCAATGAAGAAGTCATTGGTATTGCAAAATTCTTTCATGAGATTTCTAGCATTGTTTCTATCACCAAGGCCATATTTTCCTACTATTGATCCTTCTTTGTTTCCAACATTGCATTCCAAATCTCCAGGGTCTTTTTCACTAACACTCTACTTTATCAAACATGATGTCATTTTCTGGGGGCTAATCACTCCTTACAACATGTCTGAAGTTTGAGAGACAAAGTCTGGCCATCCTGGCTTCTAATATCCATTTTTGCTGTATTTGGTCCAACACAGATTTGTTTATTCTTTTGGTACTCCATGATACCGTCAATATTCTTCTCCAACACCATAACTGAAATGCATTGATTCTTCTAAGATCTTCCTTATTCATTGTACAACCTTCACATGCTATATGAGGTTATTGAAAATAACATGACTTTTGTCAGGTGCACCTTACTCCTCAAACTGATATTTTTATTCTTGAACACTTTTAAAAGGTCTTGTGTAGCAGATTTTCTAAGTGTAATGCATGACTTGATTTCTTGGCTGCTGCTTCCATGAGTGTTGATGGTTGAGCTGAGAAAAATGAAGTCTTTGACAACTTCAATCTTTTATCCATTTATCATGATATTGTTGATTGGTTCCGTTGTGAGGATTTTTGCTTTCTTT
>NW_006408633.1:663563-665625 GCF_000296735.1 Chrysochloris asiatica
TGCTTCTGGTTCTATATGCAATGAAATGTTCTGGAATATCCATTATTTGCATTGTTATCCATAATTTGTCATGATCCACATGATCAAAATCTTGGCATAGTCAATAAAGCACTACTGAACATCTTTCTAGTATTCTGATTTCAGCCAACATCTATCTGATTTCAGAGATGATATCTCTTCTGAATATGAGATCAGTTTCTGACAATTTTCTGTTCAAAAATTGTGGCCACTTTTGAAATATCTTCTGCAAAATTATATGTGCTTGTGATATTAATGGTATAGTTTGTACACTTCCACATTCCATTGGGTCACCTATCTTTGGAATGGGCACAAAATAGTGATCTCTTCTAATTAGGTGGCCAGGTAGTTATCTTCCAAATTTCTTGGGCTGGATGTGTGAACACCTCCAGTGCTATGTCAGTTTATAGAAAGATTTTGATTTATAATCCATCAATTTATGTTGGCTTGTTTTTCACTAATGTCTTCAGTGAGCTTAGACTTCTACCCTTAGTACCATCAGTTTTGATCAGATGGTAACTCTTGAAATGGTTGAACATTGTGTTAGGCTTGGTTCTCTAGACAAGGAAAACCAGTAAAACTTAGATATGCATATATAAAGGAAATGGATCTCATTCTTGTAAAGTTGGAAGAGTCCCATGTCTGGTTCATGTGAACAAAGATTGGCAGGTCAGAACAAAGGCAGATGGGTCCAGGAGGCAGGAACTGCAGGTGGTAGTCATACAGATAAGTAAGCAGGCAATAAAGCAGGTCACGGGTTCAAGTTCAAAGAACCAGAGATCAGAGACCAAGCCAGAGAGCAAACAAGTTTTGTCTGATTTCTAATATATTAGAAGTAGGCCACACATCCCAAAAAACATCCTTTTAATTGACTTCCTGATCATAGCAGGACTCATAGTGTTAATTACATTATACAGAATCTTATAGAGAAAACTACATCTCAACTGCGGGAGTATCCTTGCCCATTGAAGTTGACACAAAACTTTAACTATCCTGTAGTCACACCAGAACTCCTTACCCATCACAGACTTAGACAATTTATTTTTTGTACAGTGACATTGTATACTTTCCATTTACTTTTGATGCTTTTTTCATACTTCAATACTTTGTCCATTTGCTATTGTTGCTATGTGGCATCGAGTCATTTCCAACCCATAGTAACCCTGTATAGGGTTTCCGAGGAGTGGCTGGTGAGCTTGAACTGCTAACATTGCAGTTCAAATGACTTTGTAGTCCAGCATATTAACCCACAGTGCCACTCCATTTTGTTCATGGTGGTGTGCCGTGGAGTCGGTTCCGACTCATGGCGATCCTGCACAGGGTTTCTGAGGCTGTAAATCTTTACGGGAATAGAATGCCTCAGCTTTCTCCAGCAGGACCGCTGGTAGTTTCAAACTGCTGACCTTGCGGTTCACAGCCCGATTTGCAACCACTACGCTACCAGAGCTCCTATTATGCTTCATAGTAACCTTCACTATTACAAATTGAGTTTTAAAATTTTCTTTAAGTCTCTCAACTTGAGAAATGTGTTATTGTGTTATTCCCATTGGGTTTTCAACTTGAGAAATGTGCTGACTGTGTTATTCCCTTGAGGTTTTCTAACTCCAGGTCATTTCACATTTCATCATACTTTGTCTTCTTGAACTGACATTTGGAATTTTGGTAGAGCTTTTTTATTTCCTCATTTTTTTCCACTCACTTTAGCATCTCTATTATAGTGTGTAAAATTGCAGTCTCTTCTGACATCCATTTTAGTCTCTCTTTTTGTTCAAACGTCCTGTACTTTTAATGTTCTTTTGCATGATGTTCTTACGTTACCCAAAGCTCCACTAGTCTTAGTTCATTATTGTATAATGCATCAAAGCTGTTTTTCAGAAGGTCTCTAAATTCAGATTGGATACATTTTGGATCTTGTAGTCTTGTTTCTTCAGATTCAACCTAACCTTGCATATGAGCAATTGATGGTGTCTTCCAATCTGCCCCAGCCTTGTTTTCATTGATGATATTGAGCTTTTCCACCATCTTTCCCCACAGATATAGTCAA
>NW_006408633.1:665940-674466 GCF_000296735.1 Chrysochloris asiatica
CAGCCCGATTCGTAACCACTAATTAAATCACTGGATTTAATCGCTGATGTGTGAATCAGAATTACAATGTTATTAACTGGTTTCCTCTGTAGAAGGAAAATTATCCTATCAATGTATAGATATTATCCTATAACAGATAGTATTGTATTTCTAGATAGATATTGAGATATTCCTTTTGATGATGAATGCTGTGCCATTTCTCTTAAATTTGTCATTTCTAGCATAATAAACCATATGATTGTCTGATTCAAAATAGCCAATACCAATCCATTTCAGTTCACTTATTCCTAAAATAGTAATTAATATTTATATGTTCCATTTCTTTTTTGACAAATTCCAATTTTTCCAGATTCATACTTTGTACATTCTGTATTCCAATTATTAACGGATGTTTACAGCTGTGGCTTTTCTTATTTTTTGGGCCCCATCAGCAAATGGAGCCCCAGAAAGCTTTATTTCATTTGTGTCATCATGGTCAACTCTACTTTGAGGAGGCAGCTTTTCTCTAGTCATATATTGAGTGCCTTCAAAGATGAGGGGCTCATCCTCCAGCACTATTTAGGACAATGTTCTGCTGCAATTCATAAGGTTTTCAGTAGCTAAACATTCAGAAGTAGTTGGCCTCTACTTCTTCCTCATCAGTTTTGGTATGGAAATTTGACTGAAACCTGTCTACCGTAGGTTACCCTGCTGGTATTTATAATACCAGTGATATAGCTTCCGGCATCACAGTAACATACTAACTATCACAGTACAACAAACTGACAGATGGGTGGTTGTGGTTATTAGTGTTTTGTGCCATTGAGTCATTTCCAACTCACAGCAACACTATATAGAGTTTCCAAGGGGCAGCTGGTGAGATTTGACCTGTGGTTGGAACTGACCTTACAGTCCTGTGCTTTATCCCACAATGTCACCAAGTCAGGTTTTACTATGTTATAAAAGGAATTTACTGATACGGAGAGAAGCTGCACCCGTGACCTATGATACTATAGAAGATATGAATTAATTAATATTTAAATGAATTGATGTTTTTATTGTTTATATGTGCCATCAAATGTGTTCATATTGATTTTAAATAGGGTTTCTTAGGAGTGGCTCATGGGTTTCAACTGCTGACTCTGCAGTTAGCAGACCATTACTTATACTACTGTGCCATAACTAGAGTCCAACAAATAGAAAATGAGTTAAAATTATAAATTCACGTATATGCCTATGATTCACTAATATTACAGAATAATACATGGTTTGTTTAAATCATGATATCAAAAAGTAAAAAAAAAATAATATGAATTATGTTCCTCATTTTTCAGATATTTGCTGTTGTTACTTACTTAGATATCATAGAGAATTCCCCTGCATGAAACTCTTAAAAAATTAATCCTTCTAAAATGCTTGCACAAATGTTGTGTTAGGCTGAACATATGGCTGAGAACACATTTATTCATTTGTTAGCATAGCTATGTATTCATCCTTAGAGGTAGATACATTTTATTAGGAATCACTCTGATACATTGTTATTATTATTAAATCTAGATGAAAGCAGATTCAGCACAGAAAGATCTGTGATTTAATTTTATGTATTTGAATTCAATCCAAGCTTTTTAACCATTTATTTAAAATTTTTCAATCATTTCATTGCATAAGGAATTTTCTTATCTTTACATTTGAAATAAAATTACAGTCTCAAAGAGCAGGTGTTAGGATTTTGTAATAAAATCTATGTGAATATGATAGAACCTAACACCTAAAAGTTCTGTTGATGAAAAGTGAACGGAAATCTAAAAAAAATTTGACCTAAATCTAAAATTCATTAACCTCCTATTATTTATAGAATGTTATTCTACATGGCGTAACTTTTGGCTGCTAAATGTTAGGCCAGAAGTACATTGGAAGACAGATGTGGCAATCTACTTCTGAAAAACCAGTTACTAGAAACTCAGTAGAGCACATTTCTACTCTGACACACATGGGGTTGACATGAGTCAGAAGCAACTTGAAAACAACTGAAATTTTCTGGTTATTCTACATGTTCTGGATCTCAGGAGTAATAAGCCATGCAAGTTGATTTTGACTCAAAGTAATCTGTATATGGTTTCTGAGCTTGTAATTCTTTATGAGAGAAGAAAATGGAGCAGCTGGCAGATTTGAAATGCTGACCTTGCTGTTAATAGCACAGTGCTTATCTTATAGCACCACCAAGATTCTATATTTTTGTTTTTTATACTTGAGGAATGGAGGTTTTGTGATGCAATTGTTAAGTGTTCTGATACTAAGAGAAAGGTCTGCAGTTAGAACATACCTGCAGTTCTACAGAGAAAATACCTGGCAATGTGCTCCTTTAATGACTACAACCTAGGAAACCCTTGAGGCAGTTCTCCTCTGTCATATGGAGTTTCTATGAAGAAGAATAGACTCTATGACACATACAACTAAATATATTAGAACTCTTCAGGAAATCATTATCTCATTGGGCAGATAACACTTTTTAATAGAAGAGCAAATAACATCATTACATCATTTACTAAGTGCACCAAATGAAGTAGACCACACATTGAGCATAGATAAATGGAAAATGATCATATAAAGAGTCTCTGTATTGTGTAAATGGTTAATGCACTTGGCAAGTAAGTAAAAAGTTGGACATCTAACCTGATAACACTAACATAACCTTCTCCTTATCTATATCATCTAACACTACACTTGACCCTGAGCTTTTCTAATGAACCTACTTGGGATGCCTAAAGACATTTGAAATCTGGATATCCAAGAGTAATGAATTATGGAAGTACAAAGGTTAGATCACAGATTAAATATGTGTCAGCTCAAGTACACCATGATTCTCATCGGTTTGGCAGGTATGTAATAATGTAATGAACCAGTTCTGTAATGATTCCCCCATGATCTGATCAGAGGTTGATAAACCAGTAAGAAGATTAAAAATGAGATGCAGCACCATTAATGATGTCACAGCCCTCATCCAAGGTAAGGAGAGTTTCCCTGAGGTGGCCTACAACATCTTTTACTTATAAGAGATAGCAGAACTGGGTCTATAGTGTATCCTTTTGACTGTGATGCTTCTAGATCCAGGGAAAGATTTTAGCCATAACACATGGGCATCTCCAAGGGTTGTTGGGACAATAGATGCTAAAATTAGACAAGGACCTTTCTCTAGAAAATGTGCTCTGAAATGGACTTCTAGTCTCCTAAACTGTGGGAGAATAAATTTCTGTTTGTTAAAATCATCCACTTATGGGATTTTTGTTGTAACGAGACTAGATAACTAGGGCATATAATCTAAGACTTCTAACCAACAGAAGATGCGAGGTGGTTGGGAAATGTTCTCTGTTTTTCCTCAGATTGACAATTCAGAGATAAACTCTATGCAATAACTTGGAGAGTCTCAAGAGGATAAAGCTTTAAAGCCCACAATAAAGAACACCGTGATTGTTGACTTATATTGGCTTTTCACCCACACTTTTCAAAATTCCCAATCATTTTCCTGGCATCGTGCCCCAAAATGAGCTATCTGTATGTCAGCTCTGGTCTCAGGCTCTGCTTTCCAGATGAACACAAGATAAAACATTGGCTTCGAAGGTTTTTTTTCCCCCTAACATATTATGGTATACATATTTTATGAAGTAATTTAATATGCCAAATATGCACAAATCATTTTAATTTTGCCTGGAGTCATCTGTCCATTCTTTACTTTTGGAAGTTAATTATTTTTAGACTTATGAGGCAGTAAACTGATCATTACTACATATGAAGTATGATCATTAAGTCTAGTTTATGCTAGCCTGCAGATAAATAGAGGTTTTATTTATTTGTTTATTTATTTATTTATTTTTCTGGTAAAATAATTAAAGAAAAAAGTACAGCTAACATCATAATAAAACATAAGACATGAGAGAAAAATGTTTCCTTTGACAAAGGCAGGGGACAGGACAAAGTGAGAAGAAAGAGCAATTGTAGATATCCAACATGTCCCTTGCTAAGAAATAATAGGCAATTCATACTTAAGCTTTCATGTGATTTGTTTTTGTGTGTTCTGTCATGATACTATATTTCAATAGTAATAATTAAATTTGTACAGGACATATTGTCAGGAAGGACCAGTTGCTGGAAAAGGATATCATATCTGGTAAGGTGGAGGGTCAGAGAAAAAGAGGAAGACCCCAACAAGAGGGATTAGGCAAGTGGCAGCATCGATGGACTCAAGCATGGCAACAGTGGTGAAGTTGGCCCAGGATTGAGCAGTGTTTCGTTCTGCTGTGCATAAATAAGGTCGCTATGAGTCGGTTCTGACTCAATAGCACCTAAAACTACAACAATGAGCTTAAAATTCAAATGAATTATTTTGCTTAGGTCAGATAAGCATGGCATATAAAATATTAACATAATTTTAATCAGATATTAATGGCTATACATAATCCATTTAGAAATAAGTGCTTTCCATTTTGTTGTTTTTTCAACTCTCCCTTATATTCAGTGTCACATGATACAATTTTATAGTGATCAGTGTTTTTTTATTATTATTATTATTATTATTATTTGTTTCAAAAAGAAAATCCTTGAAGATAACCTGTGTGTGTGTTAGGTGATCCAAGTCCATGCTGACTCAGAGAGAAACTATGCAAAACTGAAGGAAACTATGTCCAGTTAGTGATCCATCCTCAGAATTGTTGCTATATTTGAGCTCATTGCTGCCCCACTATATTAATCCATCCTGAGGGTCTTCTTCTTTGCTGACCATCTACTTTATGAATTATGCTGTACTTTTCCAGGGACTAGTCCCTCCCAATAACATGACTAAAGTACATGATATAAGTCCTTTCCATCTTTGCTTCTAAGGAGCATTCTGACTTTACTTCCAACGTGTTCTTTCCAACGGCAGTTCCCGTTACATTTAATATTCTACAGAAACACTATAATTCAAAGGTATCTATTTGTCAATCTTCCTTTATTCGTATTCTCATTTCACATGCATATGAGCTAATTCGAATACAATGTCTTGGATCAGGTGACCTCAGTCTTCAAAGTGACATATTTGTTTTTAACATATTTTAAAGAGATACTTTACAGCAGATTTTCCCAATGCAATACAATATTTGATTTTTTGTCTGCTGGTATCACGTATGTTGAACCTGGGGACAAGTGAAATAAATACCTTGAAGACTTCAATATTTCCTCTGTTTATTATAATGTTGCTTACTGGTCCAGTTGTGAGGCTTTTGTGTTCTTTATGTTGAGGTGTAATCCATACTGAAAACTATATTCATTGCTATGAGTACTTCAGATCCTCTTCACTTGCAGAAAGCAAGATTATGCCATCTGCAGCTTGTCAATGAATCTTCCTCTGCTACTGATTTCAGCTTCTTTCATTATTTGATCATCATATGGATTAAGTACATATGATGATAGGATACAACCATGACATATACCTATTCAAATTTTAAGCCTCACTTTATTCACAATGTCACCCATAGTTTGCTATGACCCACATATTCTAATGTCTTTGTGTAGTCAATAAAATACAGGTAAACATTTTAGGGCATTCTCAACCAAGATGCATCTGACCTCAGCAATGATATCACTCATTCCAAATCCTCTAAATCTAGCTTGAATTTCTGGCTGTTCCCTGCTCATGTACTAATGATACTTTTAAAAAATAATGTCTAGCAAAGCATTACTTAACATGTGATAATAATAATATTGTGAAAAAATTTCAGCATTCTCTTGGATCACCTTTCTGTAGAATGATCATGAATATGAATCTCCATCAGTTGTTGTCATTCATATTTCTTTGTATAGACTAGGGAGCACTTCCCATGGTGTATTCTTTTGTTTAAAGATTTCTATTGGTATTATGTCAATTTCCAGAGAATTGTTTTTCACCAATGCCTTAAGTTCAACTTGGATTTCTGCCTTTAGTAACACTGGCTCTTGATCTCATGCTATCTCTTGAAATGTATGAATGTCCACTAATTCTTTTTGGAATAATGACTATATTCTTTACAACTTTTTCGATGCTTTCTATATTGTGTAATTGTTTACACTGTATTTTTGTTGCTAGTTATGCCAAGTTGCTCTGACTCATAGAGACCCTGTGTGGGGTTTTTAGCGGAGCAGTTGATGAGTTTGAACTACTAACTTTGTAATTCATTCAGTACTTATTCTTTTTTGTTGTTCTTAAGTACTGTTGAGTCAGTTCGGACCGATAGCAACCCTGTATAGAGTTTCCGAGGTGCCGCTGGTGAGATTAAACCACTGACCTTACAGTTCAAACCGACCTTGAAATCCAGTACATTAACCCAGAACATCTCATCAAGACTCCATAATAATTCACAATAATTATCCTAGCATGCCATGATTACTAAAAACAGGTGCAACTAGATAATACAAATACAGACTTGAGTTTTTTCACCAGGTTTTTCAACTTGAGAAATGCTGAGCATGGTCTTCCCTTTGGTTTTTTAACTCTAGTGTTTGCACAATTCATTTAAATAGTTTAATTTATCTTCTC
Organism: Chrysochloris asiatica; assembly: GCF_000296735.1. Taxonomy (NCBI): domain Eukaryota; kingdom Metazoa; phylum Chordata; class Mammalia; order Afrosoricida; family Chrysochloridae; genus Chrysochloris; species Chrysochloris asiatica. The sequence continues at coordinate 672,467 of NW_006408633.1, forward strand.
AAGCCACTAATAAAATTCTTTAGTTCAGTTCTTTTATTTCACTATTTCTTCCATGTGAATTAGTTGCTTCTTGTCCAAGACCAAGTTTCAGAATCTCTTCTGATGTTCATTTTGATTTTTATGTTCTTTCCTTCTATTTTAATGACATTATGCTTTTTTATGAATGATATCCTTTGTATAATCCCACAATTTATCAGATCTTCAATTATTACTTCTCAATGTATTAACTTTATTCTTGAAACGATGCATAAGTCCACATGAAAAATATTCAGGGTGTTATTGTAACTCTAGAGGACATGTTTTAATTTTTTATCTTCAATTTGAACTTCTTGTTGGTAGGTGCCATTGACTTGGTTCCAGTTCTTAGTGACCCTATGCACAAAAGAAAGAAACACTGCCTGATTCTTTGCCTTCCTCAAAGCATTGTTACAATGGAGCACATTGATGCTGCCACTGTGCCAAATCGTCTCATTGGAGGTCTTCCTCTTTTTAGCTGACCCTACACTTTACCTGGCATGATGAACATTTCCAGGAACTAGGCCATCCTTATAATATATCCAAAGTATGAGAGACCGTGCCTTGCCATCATGGCTTCTAAGGAGCATTCTGGCTGTACTTCTTCCAGTACAGATTTGTTTGGTTTTCTGGCAGTCCATAGTACTTTTAATATTCTTCTCCAACACCATAACTCACATGCTTTAATTAATCTACAGTCTTCCTTATTCATTATCCAAATTTCACATGCATATCAGACTTTTCAGAGTTCCAACACTATCTAGTGAGCACCTGACAACAACAACAACAACATCAGACTTTTGAAAATATCATGATTTGGGTAAAGCACAGTTCAGTCCTCAAACTGGCATTTTTGTTCTTGAACATTTTGAAGAGGTCTTGTTCAACAGATTATCCGAGTATAACATGTCATTTGATTTCTTAACTGCTAATTTTGTGAGTGAGGATAATGGATCTAAGCAAAACGAGAATCTTTGAAAACATCAATTTTCCTTCCATTTATTTTGAAAATATTTATTGTTCCACTGAGTAGGATTTTTGTTTCTTTTGCATTGAGGTATGACTCATACTTATTAGACAGCTGTTGAATATACCTGATAATCACTAAAAACACTACCCTGACAAAATCTCAAGTTTTGACTCTTATCAGTACTCATGTAGATCATTTTCAGGAAAAATCTTTCAAAACCTCTACATTTTGAATGATCAGTTATGTTTGCTTTGGACTTACTACTCATTGTAGTAAAAGGAAGACTACAGTGAGATAGCTGCTGGGAGTGTGGTGGCTCTATAGAATAAGCACTGGACTGTGAACCACATGGTCAGCATTTCTAGGCCACCAGTCACTCCAAGAGAGCAAAATGAGGCTTTCTGCTCCCTCAAAGATTTACAGCCTCAAAAACCCTATGGGGTGGGGACCAACTGAGCTAAGGGATATATGTTGTTGTTGTTGTTTATTGTCATCAAGTCAGTACCAACCCATAGCGACCTTATGCACAGCAGAACAAAATGCTGCCTGATCATGGGCCAACCTCACTACTTTTGCCATACTTGAGTTCATCGATATGCCACTTGGCCAATCCATCATGTTAGGGGTCTTCCTCCTTTTCTCTGAACCACCATCTTACCAAAGATGATAACCTTCTCCAGTGACTGGTCCCTCCTGACAATATGTCCAAAGTATGAGAGACGGAGTCTGGCCATCTTGACCTCCAAAGAGCACTCTGGCTGTACTTCTCCAAAAACAGATCTATTGGTTCTTTTGACAGCCAATGGCACCTTCAATACTCTCCTCCAGCACCATAATTCAAAAGCATCAATTCTTCTACTGTATTCCATATTCACTGTCCAGGTTTCACATGCATATGAGGCTATTGAAAATACCATGGCTTGGGTCAGGCACACCTTAATCCTCAAGCTGACATCTTTGCTCTTCAACACTTTAAAAAGGTCCTGTGCAGCAGATTTGCCTAATGCAATACGTC
>NW_006408633.1:676562-678567 GCF_000296735.1 Chrysochloris asiatica
AACAACAACAACTGATGGTCTGTTCCACAGTCTGTCCCTAGCCTTGTTTTCACTGATGATATGGAGCTTTTCCATTGTATCTTTGCACAGATGTAGTCAATTTGATTTCTATGTATTCCATCTGGTGAGGTCCATTTGTATAGTCATCTCTTAGGCTGTCTAAAGAAGGTATTTGAAATGAACAAATAATTTGTTTTGCAGAATTCTATCATGCGTTCTCCAGCATCATTTCTATCACCAAGGCCTTATTTTCCAACCACTGATCTTTTCTCTTTGCTCTCAGCCTTTGCATTCCAATCACTAGTAATGATCAATACATCTTGATTGCATATTTGATCAGTTTCAGATTGAAGAAGTTGGTCAAATTCTTCTATTTCTTCCTCACTGGCTTTAGTAGTTGGTGCGTAAATTCGAATAACAGTAGTATTAACTGGGCTTCCCTGTAGGTGGATGGATATTATCCTCTCACAGACAGCATTGTACCTCATGACTGATCTGGATTTGTTCTTTTTGACGATGAATGCAACACCGTTCCTCTTCAATTTGTCATTCTCGGCATAGTAAACCATGTGGTTGTCATATTCAAAATGGCCAATACCAGTCCATTTCAGCTCACTAATGCCTAAGATATTGATGTCTATGTGTTCCATTTCATTTTTTGTCAACTTCCAATTTTCTCAGATTCATACTCTGTACATTCCATCTTCTGATTTTCAATGGATGTTTACAACTGTTTCTCTTCATTTTTAATTGTGCCCCATCAGCAAATGAAGGTCCCGTGGGGTTTTCTCCCACAAGCTTTACTCCATTCGCTTTATCACAATCAACTCTACTTTGAGTAAGCATATAAGGGACATATAAGGTTCATGAAATAATTTAGTCTAGACTTGCCAGGACAACTGCAGTTCTTACCATAATATTGTGGATGAACTGATTAAATGTTTGACCAAATATAACAGGATCATTTTTAATTTGATAATTTTTTGTGGCCCGCTAGTGATGTTATAAATTTTGTCAGAGAAATGGTACCCCACCCCTACAAGGGTCGCAATGAGTAGACACAGCACTTGACAATGATATAATTAGAAGATATTCTTTCAACTTTGCTACTTATTAAACTTTTTTATATCTAATCTTGTGTTTTATTTCCTAATTTTCTGTGATGGGCATTCCTATGTGAAAAAACAGGTACCAATAGTCTCTTCTTTTTAGCAGTTCTTCAAATGACAATGATTTTCAAACCGTTTATACCCTGAACATTATTAATTTGATGGATTGTATCTCTAAATATTCTTGTAAAATGTAATCCTGTGAACTGCATAAAATACAACTGATGTAATCTTACCTCAACATATTGAGGCAATCTTAGCTCTCTTGATATAGAATAATTACAAAGTTCCGTATGTGACATTCATATATTTATAAAATCCACATATGTATTATTAGCTTCTTTCCCTTTAATACTACAGATAAGTGGATTATTAAAATATGCATATTTGATGATATAAAAATGCAATGCTTCCTATGTTGTTGTTGTTGTTATGTGTCGTGGAGTCGGTTCCGACTCATAGCAACCCTACACAGGGTTTCCGAGGCTGTAAATTTTTACGGAGCAGGCTGCCTCATCTTTCTCCCGTGGAACTGCTGGTAGTTTCAAACTGCTGACCTTGCAGCTCGTAGCCCGATTCATAACCACTACGCTACCAGAGCTCCTTTATTTGGACTCTAAACCTTTTTTTCTTTAGTTCTTGTACATCCTTGCTAATATTTACTCTGTATCACATATATGAGTTTATGATATTATGATTATGTACATCATATTCTATGTGGAGAATTCTTTGGCATCTTTTGATGCAATGTTCTATTGAACTGAATTGAACAGCTAGCAAGAAAAGTAAGTCATATTCCAAAAACCTGAACTCTTTTGTTACTCTTGTCTCAAAGGTATCTTGTACATTCCCAGTGCATGTGGTTATGCTATGACTCATGGTAAAAAACATGACTG
>NW_006408633.1:684322-686247 GCF_000296735.1 Chrysochloris asiatica
CACCCTATACAGGATCGCTATGGGTTGAAACTGATTAGATGGCACTTAACAACAATAACAATATCAGTAATGACCAATCCCTCTAGAAGGACATCATGTTTGTTAAAGTAGAGGGTGAGTGGAAAATGGAAACCCCCAACAAGATGGATTTGCATAGTGGCAGCTGCAGTGGTTGTGAGATGAGTCCAGGAATGGGGAATGTTCATTCTGGTGTGTTTAAGGTTGTTGTGAGGCAGTACCAACTCCACAGAACCTAACTACAATACAGATATACTGGATAAGCCAGAAAGTATTAGTACTAGGGTTCTACTTATATATACATGTTTTTATGCAAAATAAAATATGGTAAACATATCTATGTGATCAGTGGATGGATGCAGACCAATTCTCTCAATAATATACTTGTTGTTGTCTTATTTTTGTTGTTGTTGTTTAGTGTCATTGAGTAGATTCTGACTCATTGCAACCCTGTACAGGGTTTCCAAGGAGCAGCTGGTGGGTTTGAATTGCCAACCTAGTGGTTCCCAGTTCTGAACGGATCCTACAGTGACACACCAGACTCGTTTGTTGTTGTTGCTGTTAGGTGTATCAAGTTGGTGCCGACTCACAGTGACCCTATGCACAATAGTTAGAAACACTGCCTGGACTCAGTATAACTTTTAAAAACAATGTCCATTGAAGACAATTACTTCTAAGGGGATATTTTGGTTCAGTTAAATCCAAGGAGGAGGGACCAGCTCAGAAGGTTACAGAGTTTTGGAATTCCAAAAGTGTAATCCTGATATATTTTTTGCAAGGACATAGGTTGACCATGAAGATTTACTATGAATAATATTTAAGAAAACTGAAAAATGTATTAGTGAGAAAAAAGCACCAGGAAAATTGAGTAGAGGACTTTTTCCATCATTATAATGCACCTGCTCACTCTTTAAGGGTAGCAAGGGATGCCCTAAGAGAATTTCATTGGGAAATCTTACCATACCCATCCTACAACCCTGATGTTGCCATTTCATACTTCTTTGTGATTACAAAACTCTAAACAAAAGTTTAAGATAATATGATCTGACCCACTGAGGATATCAAAATTGCCATTTTTATTTAAATGATTTAAATCAAGGAATGCAGAATTCTTTGGAAAATTGTTAGAGAGATTGGAACACCACCTTCAGAAATGCATAAACCTGGATGGAGGATTGAGAAAAATAGCTCAATATTTTCATAATCTTGTTTAATAAATGTTTTTGTAATTTTGTAGCAAATATTTTTTACTCACCTACATATATTTGCATGTCATTGCTGAGGTTAAATGCTGTCGAATCAGTTACAACTTATAGAAAACCTGTGTAGGTTATCTGAGGAACAGATGGTGAGTTTGAACTATTGACCTTGTAGTTTGCAGTCTAGTACTGCTACTACAGCACCATACAAACACACACACACACACACACACACACACACATCTTATGCTATTAAGTTTATGTATAATATATAATGGAAAGATCATGTGAAAATCAATGTGGTCATTTCCAAGTATGATTTAATAAACTGGTGTGCCTAAAATGTTTCATTAAATTCAGTTGTAGTTCATCTCTAACAAAATTACACATGAATATAGAGGTCTCTTAGATTGCAGAAGAGTTGTGAACTCATTTGCGAATGATTTAAAGAGGAACAATAAGTCTCTGTTGATAGTAACATTTAAGAGGTCTATGTCTATATTTACTGTTTCAATGTCAAGAAAACAAAAATCCTCACCACTGGACCAATAAACTATCTTTTCTTTTGGAGAAAAGATTGAAGTTGTCAAGGACTTCATTCTTCTTGGATCAACATTAACACTTGCAGAAGCAGCAGTCAAGAGATCAGACAACGTATTGCATTGGGCAAATCTGCTGCACAGGAACTTTTTAAAGTATTGAAGAGCA
>NW_006408633.1:686597-688847 GCF_000296735.1 Chrysochloris asiatica
ACCTGACAACAACATATTTGCTGTTAAGTAAGGTTATTTAAGTAATTCAATGGAAGTTTTAAATAATTTTTTTTTCTGAAATGAGCGTTTGGAATATTATTTTAGAGAAAAAATAACCACTGGGGGCTGGGAGAGCTTCTCTCACAAATGTGTCTAACTAACTTCAATAGTAGTAACAGCAAGGTTGGCAGTTCAAAACCACCATCTGCCATAGGTCACTATGAGTCAGAACAAACTTGACGGCACTTAACAACAACAAATTCTGCATGCAAAGCCTGGCTTTACCACTTATTAGATATACTGCCCTATTTATGCTGAGAATAATAATTAAACCTACATAGTCCTGGTGTAGCACTGTAGGCTAAGCAATAGACTGCTAACCCAAAGGTTGGCACTTCAGATCCACCAGCTGTTTCTCATAAACCCTTTTCAAGGTCACTATGAGTCAGCACTGATTAGTGGCATACAACCAATGCCACCAGCAATAGATTTATATAATGAAAAAGACAAGTCTTTCTGCTCCTCTAAAGATTTAAAGCATCAAAGCAGTTCAACTCTGTCCTATTGGGTCACTGTAAATTGGAAACAACTCGGTAGCAATAGGTTTGGTTTTGGGTTTTGAATAGGTTTAAGTGTCATAGTGTGGGCTGTAGGGTAAGTACTGGACTGCTAAACACAAGGTTGGTGGTTCAAACTCATCAGCCTCTCTTTAGATACCCTATACTGAGTCACTAAGAGTCAGAATAAACTCAGAGTCACTTAACAATAACAACAAATGATGATAAATGAAATGACACAGCCAAATTACTTAGCACAATGTTTGAAACATAATTATTACTCAGAAAATTATATTATTAGTTTGTGGTGTTCCATATATAAAAATACCCTTTGTTTACTCATTTGAATTACTGTCATTTTACATAATGATAAACACTTTAAAAATATTTTAAGTAGTAAAAGTACATTACATAACTGAGGTTTTTAGTGCACTCTTTCAAATGTAGTTCCCAGAACAGTTTTTGGTGCATACAAGACGTGGATAAATATTTAATAAATGAACAGAGGAGTGAGTATTCTGAAGATCTGAAAAGGTACCCTCCTTTATTTTTGCTTTTGAATACTTATGCTCTTTGGTATACTTGCTGTTGTGTAGATACTGTTGAGTTGGTCCTAACTCTAATAACCATATGCATAACAGAATGAAACAATGCCTAGCTTCCTCAGAAAGTTAGAAATAGAAATATCTCATGATCTAGCAAATCCTCTACTTGGTATACGAGTAGATATATCCACACCAATGTTTATCATAGCACTATTCACAGCAAAAAGAGGGAGACAGCTTAAGTATCCAACAATGGAAAATTGGATAAACAATGGAATATTATGCTACATTGAAGAATTACAATGAAGCTGCAAACTACTTCATAATGTGCATGAACCTTGAGGGCATTATGCCCAGTGAAATTAGTCAGTCACAAAAGGACAAATATTGCATAATACCATTATTGTAAAAGCTTGAGAAAAGATACTCATACTAAAAGGAAACAAAAAGTTCTTTGTTGGTTATAAATGGCAGGGGCAGTAAAGCATAGGTTAGGAGATAGACACATAATAATTTAGGTGTTAGGGAGAGCAGTACACAAGAAGGGGAATAGGAGAACAAGGTAGATAGGGGAACACTTAGGTAAGTTTGCATCAGCTAAATGGGCCAGAGGTAAATAGGGATGTATGCTCAACCTTGAAACAACAGAACTCTGTGATACAGGGACCCAGGCATACTCTGAATGGGTAAAAGAGGGAATAATGTTAATATGCTTAACTATCTTAACTATCTTATGGTAGTTTCCCTTGCCTGTTATTGTAAAATAGAAACTTGAGTGGGATAAAAAGGAATATCAGGAAACATGATTACAGAAAGCTTGTAAGTCAGTCTTCAGCCTTTAACTGATAAAAATATCTAAAAGGATTTCTAGAACTTGCCCAGTGAAATAGGCTTCTTGCAGAGTCTTTGTAATGTACAAGACCTTAGGTAGAATCCAAAATCCCATCCAGATGCTTCTGAGGTGGAACATTCTCAGGTGAAAGAACATGCAGACCAGTCTGGAGTGGCTAGAGGAAAAGAAGATACTTCCTGAAAGAAAGACCAGCAGGAAAAAGCAAAAATGACAGTCTGTTTGGCTATTACAAGAATAAGCAAGTTGTTCCCTGGACAGCTATCAAGGCAAGCAATTAAGTCCCTTCAGGACAAAG
>NW_006408633.1:690654-694923 GCF_000296735.1 Chrysochloris asiatica
TTTTTTGTATCTGTTCATTGGTATTGCTGTCTTCACACCCCCATTCTGGTGAGTAGAGGGGTGTCTCAGTGAGTGGACACCTCACATCCCCGGAGATTTCTACTATGCATGCACACAGATCCTCTCAGCATTTAAATGGACAAGTCCCACTTAAAACCAAACAGCAGTGCAAAATGGCCATAGCTGGCCCTGAACTGTTTACCACTGGGAAACAGGCCAGAACAGGGGCTATGGAGTGGGAGAAACAGTCTAAAAACAAAGCAAGCCAAAATTTAAATCCTAAGTTATGTTAAAACAACCAACAGTGGCATTTTGAAATTCCTCAGGTGGCCTTGAAGGCAAGAAGCTGAAAGAGGATCACATACTCATATTAAGCTACAGATTTTTTCTTTCTTTCTCTTCTCTCTTTATAGACTGCAGTATCCAATCTGGTTTTCGGGTTTTTTTGTTTTTGTTTTAATGTTGTTGTTTGTTTTTTGGTCCCCTTTTTACCTTTAGGGGGCTCTTTCTCCCCTTATATTACCAAAGAAATGACAGCAATTGCTGTCATATAGTTAAGCTACAATCACACCCTATAAGACCCCATAATACAGGCAAGAACCAATACCAACTGTCATACACTAGTTAGGCAGACAACAACTGTGACAGTTACTCTGAGTTAAATAATAAGAAGAGTGAAAAGGGAAACCCATTTCCTGATCACATCTACCTGGAGACAATCAGAAAGCATAAATAAAAAATGAAAACACACAATCAATGAAGTAGTAAGGCCACAATTGCATACTGAACATGACCAAGAAACAGAAGTAGATAACCATATCAGCACATATTCAGAAACAAAATTAAGTGACTGAGACAAATGATCTAGAGGTACACCTACACTTCATACTGGAAGGAAGGCAGGCTTTGTAAATGCTGGAAAATGAATTCAGAAAAATGATTATAAATGTGTCAAAATACTTTACAATGTATTTGAGAAAAATAATGAAAAAGACTGGAAAGCACTACAGGAACGATCAAATAAGATAGATACTGCATTGGAAGCAATTCAAAACCTAAAGGAAGACATTCAAACAATCAATAATAGAATGTCAGAAATGGATAATACGCTGAAAGGGCAAAGGAGAAGAAATGAAGAGATGGGAACCAGAATTAGTGAGCAGGAAGATAAAGCTTTTAATACTTCTAAGATAGAAGAACAAGCAGAAAAAATGATGAAAAAAATCTGAAGAAGGTCTAAGATTCATGTTGGATAATATGAAGAGGAATAGCTTAAGAATTATCCAAATTCTGGAACAGAAAGAATCACACAAGTCCACAGAGGAGATAGTTGAAGAACTTCTGAAAGAAAATTTCCTTAACATCCTTAAAAGTGACAAGATAATCATTCAAGAAGCTCAATGAAGCCCAGGAAGGATAGACCCTAAAATAAAATCACCAAGACATATAATAATCAAGTTCTCCAAAATCAAAGATAAGGAGAGAATCCTGAAGCAGCTAAGGAAAATAGAAGTGTAACATAAAAGGTAAGCAAATCAGATTAAGTTCAGATTTCTCAACAGAAACCATGCAGGCAAGAAGGAAAAAAAAAAAAAAAAAAAAAAACTGCCTATGAAGAATCCTTTATCCAGTAAAGCTGTCAATCAAGTATGATGGTGTAATCAAAACATTCCAGAATAAACATAACTAAGGGATTTTGCCAAAGCCAACCCTGTGCAACAAAATAAAAAAGAGACCCAGGGTAAGCAAAGCACTGCTTAAGAAGAAGCATAAGGTTAGAAGCCTCTGACTCCATGACTTCTAAATTTGCTACACAGCTACAGTGGTCAAAACAGCCTGGTACTGGTAAAATGAAAGACATATTGATTAATGGAACAGAATCGAGAATCCAGAAATTAACCCACCCACATACAGCCAACTGATTTTCATCAAAATGCCTAAGCATATTGCATGGGGAGAAGATTGTCTCCTAAACAGATGCTGCTGGCAGAACTGGAAAGTGATATGCAAAAGATTGAAACAGGACCTCTACCACACCCCTTATACAAAAAAACCAACTCAGCATGGATTAAAGACCTAAATGTAAATCCCAGAATTATAAAGGCCATCAATGAAAAAATAGGTACAAATGTGAGGGCTGTTTTACAGGGCATACACAGACTACCAAACATTTTGAAAATAACATAAACAAAAGTAGACAAAATAGATGATTAGGACATACTAAAAATTTAAAACTTATGTGCATCAAAAGACTTCACCAAAAGAGTAAAAAGGGAGCACACAGAATGGGGAAAACAACTTTTGTAATGACACATAGCACAGGCACTTATTTCTAAAATATATAGGAAACTACAACACCTCTCTATATAAAAAAACAAGAAACAACAACTCAATTAAAAAATGGACACAGGACATGAACAGACACTTCACCATGGAGGTTATCCAGACAGCCAACAAACACATGAAGAAATGTTCACAATCACTAGCCATTAGAGAGGTGCAAATCAAAACCACAATGAGATATCATCACACCAGCAATAACAGCAAAGATTGAAAAAAAAGTAGAGGACAATAAATACTGGCAAGGATGCAGAGAGACAGAGATGCTCCTACATTGTTGGTTGGTTTGCAAAATGGTCCAACCACTCTGGAAAGCAATATAACACTTTCTCAGAAGGCTGGAAATAGAAATACCCTATGATCCAGAAATTCTTCTACTTGATATTTACACACAAGAAATAAGAGCCATAACACAAGTAGATATATGCACACCAATGTTCATAGCAATGCTATTTACAATAGCAAATGATGGAGACAGCCCAAGTGCCCATCAATGGAAGAATGAATAAACAAACTGCGGTGCATACACACAATGGAATAGTATGTTACCTTGAAGAATAACGAGGAAGCTGCAAGCCACCGCGTAACATGTATGAACCTTGAGGACACTATGCTGAGTGAAATAAGTCAGTCACAAAAGAAGAAATACAGCATAGGACCATTATTGTAAAACATTAAGAAAAAGAACCCACACTGAAAGGGAGAAAAAAAAAAAAATTCTTTGTTGATTACCGGGATGTATGTATGGAGTGGGTTGAAGGGAGGGAAGGGAAGGTGGAGCACAGAGTAGGGAATAGACACAGGATAGCTTGTGTGCTGGAGGTAGGGTGGGGAGCAATATACAAGAAGGGAGAGGGTAATATAAAAACAAGGTGGATTGGATAAAAGTTAGGCAGGTCTGCATGGACTAAGTGGGAAAGAGTTAAATAATTATGTATGCACAACCTTGGAACAACAGGGCTCTGGGATACAGGGATTGAGGCATGGTTTGAATGTGTGAAAGAGGAGAAATAGTGTTAAGATGCTTGGCTGTCTTTTGAATCTTGGTTTCCCTTGCCTACCATTGTAAAAATATAGAAAGAATGGAATAGCCAGAAATATCATCATATATAACTTATAAATCCGTCTTCAGCCTATAACTGATTGGAATACCTAAAAGGGAACTAGAACTTGCCCAGTGAAGGAGGCTTCCTGCAGAGTGTTTGCATTGCATAAAAACCATATGTGGAATCCTGAACCCCATCCAGAATCTTCTGAGGTGGGAAATTTCCACTAGAAAGGACAAGCACACCAGCTTGGAGCAACTAGAAGAACAGAAGATATTTCTTGAATGAAAAACCAGCAGGAAAAATAAAAAACAATAATGACCGTCTGACTCACTAGTACTACAAGAACATGCAAGTTGTTCATGCAAGAGCCATCAAGGCAAGTGGTTAGGTCCCCTCAGGACAAACCCCCTTCCAAAACTAAGACTCAAAGGGAATACATGAGCAGGCATGTGGTCTGGCTGGTGACCACGTTGGTCACCCATAAGGGGAATTGGGGGAAGAACAGCAATGAAGTTCTGAGCTAAGTCTGACCACATTCAATAGACTCCTTTGAACCTGGATTGAGACCTGGTTGGCCAGCAGTATGGCAAGACCTAGGGACTTCTGGGCACAGAGACAGTGACATGGCCACAGAGGAATAGCACGGAGAGTGAAGCATCCAGCTGATATGAAGTGAGGGGAGATGCATAAGAACATCCATACTTACAGATAGTACCCACTTGACCTGGCTTCAATGGCTGGATGATCAGAACTCGACTAAAAAAGAAAGAAGAGAGAGAGAAAAAAAAAAGAGTAATCTGCTACAATTTGATGAACTTGACCTATGCTTATGGTTGTAGTAACTCAAAAAGGAAACAAATGTTTACAGTGAGCATAATTC
>NW_006408633.1:695690-705979 GCF_000296735.1 Chrysochloris asiatica
AAAAACAAAAAACAATCATACTGGTTAGAAAGAGACTGAAATATCTCCACCATTCTATTCCAGGCTGAAGGACTCTCTTCATATATGGAACGGAACTTACTCTTGTGGTCTAATTTCCAACCAAGTGGTTGATAGGTATATAGAGGAGACATCAATACTAGTAAGGTATGTACTCCATGAAATGGTCAACCATGCAAAATCAAAAGGGCAATATTTACCTGAGGACAAAGTTCAGAAGGGTTGGGAATTTGGGAAAGAGGGTGGAATGGAAATATGAACCACAGAGAGGAAGTGGGATAACTGTTGTTTCAAGGAGGAGATTGCAACCATTGAGATGAAGGAAAGTATATGATTTGTTGAATGTAAAACTGATGATTTGCTTTGAAAATCTTCACTCAATTCACAATAAAAAGCCAATAATAATAATAATAATAATAATAATAACACTGCCTGGTCCTGCACCATCCTCACAATCATTGTTACACTTGCTGTTGCCATTGTGCCAATCCATCTCATTGGGGGGTCTTCTCTTTTGCTGACCATCACCTTTGCCAAGAATGGGTTCCTTTTCTAAATGCTGGTCCCTCCTGATAGTATGTCTGAAGTATGAGAGAAGTCTTACCTTCCTAGTTTCTAAAGAACACTGTGACTGTATTTCTTCCAACATAAAATTGTTTGTTTTTCTGCCAGTCCACAGTATTTCTAATATTCTTCTCAAAAACCATAACTCAAATGTATCAATTATTCTATGGTCTTCCTTATAAATTGTCCAACTTTCACATGCATAAAGGCTAGTAGAAATACCACGCCTTGGAATTAGGCACACCTAATTCTTCAAATTGACATCTTTGCTCTTCAATAGTTTGAAGAGGTCTTGTGCAGCAGATTTTCCTAATGCAACACACTGCTATCCTGACTTCTGCTTCCATGAATGTTCATAATGGATCCAAATAAAAGAAATCTTTGAAAAATTCAATCTTTTATCCATATATCATGATGTGATTTGTTGGAGAGGATTTGTTTTTTTCTTTACATTGGGGTGCAATTCTTAACAAAAGTTGTGGACTTTGATCTTCATTAGTAAGTACTTTAAAGACTCTTCATTTTCAGTAATCAAGGTTGTATCATCTGCATATCACAGGTTGTTAATGAGTCTTCCTCTAATCCTAATACCACATTCTTCTTCATATACTCCAGCTTCTCACAGTATTTGCTCAGCATACAGTTTAAATAAGTATGGTTAAAGGATACAACCCAGGTTCATACCTTTCCTGATTTTAAAACCATTAAGTGTCCCATTGTTTTGTTCTAATGACTGCCTCTTGGTCTATGTACAGGTTCCTTGTAAGCAAACTTAAGTGTTATGGAATATCCATTCTTTATAATGATATCCATAGCTTGCCATGACCCATAGAGTCAGACGTTTTTGTATCATCAATAAAGCACAAGTAAACATCTTTCTGTTATTCTATGCTTTCTGCCAAGATTCATTTGTTTTCAACAATAATACTCCTCATTCTCCCTCCTCATCTGAATCCAGCTTAAATCACTGTTGCAGAAATTTTTTAATTATCTGTAGCAAAATTTTACTTTCATGTGATATTAGTGATATTGTCTGATGAGTTATGCATTTAATTGACTCACCTTTCTTTGGAATGAACACATAAATGAATCTCTTTCAATCTGTTAGCCAGATAGCTGTCCTTCAAATTCCTTGCAAAGAAGTTTGTTGAAAGAATTCAATTTGTATTTCATCAGTTCCTGGAATCTTGTTCTTTTCCAATTCATTTAGTGTAGCCTGTACTTCTGCCTTCTGCACCATTAGCTTTTGGTCATATGCTATCCCTGGACATGATTTAACATTGAACATTTCTTTTGGTACAGTATCTTTGTGTATTCATTCCATCTTCTTTTGATGCTTCTTGCATTATTCAGTATTTTGTTCATAGAATCCTTCAATATTACCTGTCCTGATTGAATCTGTTCTTTAATCCATTAAGCTTGAGAAATGCTGAACATATTCTTTTTTTTTTTTTCTAATTCCTGGTCTTTGCACACTTCACTATAATAATTTATTCTATGTTTTCTACTTGCCCTTGAAAAATTTATTTTAGCTCTTTGCCTCCTCATTTATTTTATTTGCTTTAGCATCTCTACAATGAATAGCAAGTTTCTGGGTCTCTTTTGACATCCAAACTTGGGGTTCTTTTTCTGCCACTATATCTTATAATTTTTTTTTCCTTATAAGTGTTTATTATGAAATGAGTTCATGTGGGAGAACATCTATTTTGCACTCATCTTATTGTATTTCATTTCATTGTAATGATTCCAATCTTCCCCATGCATCACCATTCAACAGTATTTGTTTCTATTCCCTCTTTTGATGTACACAAAAACACTCAGGAATATATAATCATTTAAACAACCAAAGTGCATATTTTGCAAGCCTGCCTCCTGGTCACCAGGCCACACTCTTTCTCTTTCCCTGAGTGTAAAGTCCTCAGCTGTCTATTTCATCATCTCTGCTTCCATCTCTCCCATCACTGCTTCTCTGGATAAGGTTCCACATTCTGCTCATGCTCTGCTTTCTTGATGGTTCTAGGTTTCTCTGTTCCTCAAATGTACGATTAATAACTCCTTCATTTATGTTCCAAAACATCTACCATTACAGTTGTAACAATTGCAATTTAACATGGTAACAGTTACTCACTATTGAATTATAAAAATCTTATTTATATCTCCATTCACAAGACCCCTCTAGACAAGATGGAAACTATTCAGTGAGGATTCTATCTTTCCCTGCACACTCTGAAACTAAACTCCCTCTTGAAAACTTGTAAGCCAACCACTTTGTGTTTTTGTAGCCACTCCTATTTAGCCGGGCTCAAGTGTGGCAATGATAATGAGGTTGGCCCAGGATCAGGCAGTGTTTCATTCTGTTGTGCAAAAGGTCTCTATGAGTCGGTACTGACTCGATGGTATCTAACAACAAGTGTCGAAGTTGACATCTCTATCAATCCATTGTACAGAGGAGATAAGTTTGATCCTTGATGTGAAGACTCCGTCCCTCTTGGTTGGTATTTTGAGCTTCTACATCTATGAGTATAGGTCAAGTTCATCAAATTGTAGTGATTAACAATTGTTTCCTTTATCAAATTTCTTTATCTTCCTTTAGTTGAGTTTTGATCATCAAGCCGTCGAAGCTAGATCAGATGGGTACTATGTGCAAGTTTGGGTGTTCTTGTGTGTCTCCCCTCATTTTATATCAGTTGGATTCTTCACTCCAAGGCTAGGTCCTTGTCCTTGGGCTTAGGAGTCCTCAGGTCTCATCACACTTCGGACCAACCAGCCCTTCCCTTTCTCTCTCTCATCCTCATGTCAATGGGAGTCTATGAAATGTGGTCAAACTCAGCCCAAATCTTTATTGCTGCCTTTTCTCCACTTCCACTCACCAGTAGACCAACATAGTTGTCAACAAGCTTACATGCCTGCTAGTGTAGTCCCCTTAAGTTTCAGTCTTGGAGGCAGGTTTGTCTGACAATATTCTTGTGTTCTTTATGTTTCAGTATGTATCAATTTTTCTGTGGGATTCCTTATTTCAGAATATCCAATATTTTGGAGCCATCTGGCAGTTTTCTACTACTATTCATAAGATTTTAAGTGGCTAAGCTGTATAGGGTCGCTATGGGTCGGACCCGACTCGATGGCACTCAACAACAACAACAACAACAAGCTTTCAGAAGTAACGTGGCTCTCCTTCTTAATCTGTCTTATTTTGGAAGCTCAGCTATAACCTAAACACAATGGGTGACTCCACTAGTAATTTAAATACAAGTAGCATAACTTCTAGCTTTACAGTAATACCCAAGCCACTATGGAATGGCACACTGACAGATGAGTGGAAGAGTTGTGTTCTAGAATATTACTAAAACAGCTGCACCATATAGTCACTAAATTTAAACATCTTGTCTTAGAAACAATAGTAACAGGACTGGGAAAAGTACTAAATGATGCAATTTAATTATCAGTGAAACACATTATATTTGCAGGTAATGACAGTTAGCCCAATATTGTTCTGAATAGGAGAAATAGAAAAAGGAACAGGGTCAACCAAAGACGAGGCTGCTGATATTGTACATGACACCAAAAGTGCCAACTCTCCCTTTAAATAGATTTGGTATGCTTTTTGCTTCCCTTTGATTGAGCAAACTGATAACAGATTTCAAGATGGTCATTAGTTCTTGTCCACCCAGACATATCTATGGAAATGAAAATTTTGTAAATCTGACTTCAAACAGCAAAGAATGAATTTATAAATTATGATAAAAGATAATAAATAATTGGGTAATAGTTTTAGCTGAAGTTCATGACTAGAGATGCAAACATGCTACAGATGTTCCTCTTACCTCATCTTCTGATTTGTGTCATGTTAGGAAATTAAATTTTGTGAGGCAGACAAACCTTTCGACCACTTGCTTATAAATAAAGACCTAATTCTGGTCTTTAACATTATTATTAAATTTCTAAGCATTTAGCTTCTTAAAGTTTGCAAGCAATTATTTAAGGTAAAACAAAATGTCTCTTTCCAACTGAAGAAATAAAAAAGAAGCTAAAAATCAATAAGAATAACATGTGTTTCACAAAAAGTAACCAGAGGAACATAGAATGATGCCTGATCAATGTTTAAAGAGCAAATATTCTGATTGAATCATATAAAAATCATAAAAAAAGGGGAAATATCAAAGAAAGTAATTAATAGCACAAACTTACTTTAGTTTTAGGTTTTCTCACTCACATAGCCAAATATTCACTTTAAATAAATACCGACCAAAATTAGTCCACCAGAAGCTTTTCATTCAAACAACATGCAAATCCATTCTTTCATATTTGAAGTTAGGCTTACTAAACTTGAATTTCTAAAAATATTATAGGATAAAGGTACAGAGACCATCTGGGGACTTGAATTCAGCTTGATCTTAATAAAACGGGAAAGTAGGGTTTGAAAGATTATGTTAATATTAACCAATGATTGATAGTCTGTATTTCTCCCAATTCTCATTATATTCCTCATTGTACAGTTCAAACAATTTGCTTTTTCTGGAATCAAAATGCTTTCACATTAGGCATGTAGAATAACTGCTTAGAATAAACCTTATGTTCACATTTTGTTGGGTTTTATTATTCTAACAGTTTGGCATCAGATGTGAGCTGCAGAGAAAATCACAGACAACCCATTTTTTTGATGAGAAAGCAAACAAAAATGGCGTCAAACTGTGTCCAATAGTATCCTGGGTCCAATTGTTTTATTATCATGACTGGGGAACTTGTCACAAGTCTGTTGGATGTAGATTCCATGTCTATTGTGTTAACGTCTGAATTTATATGAGAAGTTATGGATGTCTTTTCTTTGGTAAGTTTCATGTTCTTTTAGTAACTGAGCTCCCATCTACTCTTTCCTGTTCTTCCCACTTTGAGGAATTTCTGTTTGGTGCTCAAGATTTTTAGGAAGTTTCCCCATTTATGCTATCTGAATATTTTCCTTAGACTTGATTAAAGTGATAGTAAACTGAATGAAAACAAATAAAAACCAAAAAACTGTCATATTTGATCTCAGAAGGCCTCAGATAATTTTATTTGAATATTTGCCCCAGTTTGGGAGCAAGGGGTAGGCTTTCCCAGTTTGAATGAAAGATACCTGGTCATTGTAGATGAATACTTGAACTGGATCTAAATTGGATTTAAGAAAGATTTCTAGTAATTTAAAACTGTATAGTCCTGAGTTAAACAAGTTGAAATTGTGTAGCTGCTTTTTTATGTGTATGTTGCCTTGTTTTGTGTTGTGATGTTTTGAAAGTATTATACTATCCCTGGTCATCACAAAATGTTAAAACACAGACAGAGACCCTAAAAGCATGTTGCATGTTGTTTGGCTGCCTCCACCAACCAGTGAACGTGTGCTTCTCACCAAAAATAGTGTCACCTAAGAATATGGATGAAATTTTACCTTGAAGACTTCACTTTTGAAGACTAGACAGACTATTCAATCTCATTTTCTTCTGTTTTGTTTTCCATGCAGCATTATGAGACTGCACTGTCTTCACTGCAGAGATAAGTGCTCAGAGTAAGACTTATATCCAAATTTCATTGAGTTTTGATGACTTCAAACAAAATTAGACCTTAATACCTTATCTATTCTTATAATAGCATCAATAATTTTCATGTGAGTTGATATATAATTTTTTCAATGCAACCAGTTCTGACTCTTTCACCTTCTTGTTTTGTTTAGTATTTACTGCTATTGTTGTTGTTGTTGTTTTAGGTGCCATCAAGTGGGTACCAACTCATAGCGACCCTATGAACACTATAATGAAACATTGCCCGATCCTGAGCCAACCTCACAATTGTTGCCACACTTGAGCCCATTGAAGCTGCCACTTTGCCAATCCATCTCGCTGGGGATCTTTCTCTTTTTCTCTGACCTTCCACCTTACCAAACTAAATATCCTTCTCCAGTGACTGTTGTCTCCTGACAATATGTCCAAAGTAGAGAGATGAGGTTTCACCAGTCTGGCCTCCAATGAGCACTTTAGCTGCACTTTTTCCAACACAAATCTGTTGGTTCTTTTGACAGCCTGTGGCACTTTCAATATTCTCCTCCAACACCATAACTCAAAAGCATCAATTCTTCTGTGGTCTTCCTTATTCATTGTCAGGCTTTTCCACAATTATGAGGTTATTGAAAATACCATGGCCTGAGTCAGGCATGCCTTAGTCTTCAAGCTGATATCTTTGCTCTTCGACACTTTAAAAAGTTGTTGTGCAATAGATTTATCCAATGCAATACATTGTTTGATTTCTTGACTGATGTTTCTGTGAGTGTTGATAGTAGATCCAAGAAGAATGAAGTCCTTGACAACGTCAATCTTTACTCCATTGATAAGAATGTTGTTTATTGGTCCAGTGGTGAGGATTTTTGTATTCTTTACATAGAGATGCAATCCATACTGAAGGCTGTGCTCTTTGATCTTCATCAATAAATGTGTTAAGACCCCTTAACTTTCAGCAAACAAGGTTGTATCATATGCATATCACTGGTTGTTAATGAGTCTTCCTCCAATCCTGATGCCACGTTTTTCTTCATATAAGCCAGGTTCTGGGATTATTTGCTTAGCATGAAGGTTGAATTAGTATGGTGAAAGAATACAACCCTGCTGCACACCTTTCTTAATTTTAAGCCATTCAGTATTCCCATGTTCTGTTCAAACAACTGCCTCTTGGTCTATGTACAGATTGCTCATGAGCACAATGAAGTATTCAGAAATACTCTTACTTCACAATGTTGTCCATAGCTTGTCATGATCCACACAATCGGAAGCCTTTGTGTAGTCAGTAAAGCACAGGTAAACATCTTATATTCTCTGCTTTCAGCCAAGATCCATCAGACATCAGCAATGATATTCCTCGTTCCATGGCCTCTTCTGAATCTGGCTTGAACCTCTGGAATTTCTCTGCCATTTCTGTGTTACCACTAGTAAAACTTTACTTGCATGGATATCAAAGATATTGTATGATGATTTCTGCATTTCATTGGGTCACCTCTCTTTGGAATGTGTATAAATACTAATCTTTTCCAATCAGTCAGCCAGATTGTTGTCTTCCAAATTTCTTGGCAGAGATGAATGAGTGCATCCTGTGACATCTAACTTTCTTGAAAGGTTTCAATTTGTATTCCATCAATTCCTGGTGTCTTGTTCTTTGCCAATTCCTTCAATGCACCTTGGACTTCCTCCTTCAGTATCACTGGCTCTTGATCATATGCCACCGCTTGAAGTGGTTGAACATCAACCATTTCCTTTTGTACGGTGACTTTTTGTATTCCTTCCATCTTCTCTTGATGCTTTCTGCATCATTCAATTATTTGCCCAGAGAATCCTTCAACAACGAAAATCGAGGCTTGAAATTTTTCTTCAGTTCTCCCAGCTTGAGAAATGCTGAGTGTGTTCTTCCTTTTTGGTTTTGTGACTCCAGATCTTTGCACATTTTGTTGTAATATTTGGCTTTATCTTCTCTAGCTGATCTTTGAAATTTTCTGTTCATCTCTTTGACCTCCTCATTTCTTCCATTTGCTTTAGCATCTCTACACTGGAGAGCAAGTTTCACTCTCTCTTCTGACATCCATTTTGATCTTTTCCTTCTTTTTTGTCTTCTTAATGACAGTTTACTTTCTTACTGTATGATATTTTGATGTCATCCCACAACTCTTCTGGTCTTCGGTCTTTATTATTTAATGTATGAAATCTGTTCTTTAGATGATCTTTAAATTCAGGTGGGATATTTTGGGTCTCGTAGACTTTTTTTCATGTTCTTCAGCTTCAGTTTGAATTTGAATACAAGCAATTGATGGTCTGGTCCACAATCTGCCCCTGGCCTTGTTTTGAATGATAATATGGAGCTTTTTCATCATCTCTTTCTGAAGATGTAGTCAATTTGATTTCTATTTATTCCAATCAAGAATTATTATTTATTTTCCTTTGGAACACAATTATGGAGTTACAATATTTTGACAAGTTTTTCTAGCACACTTTGACCTTCTGATAGAGGGAGAAAATATTCAGGGCTTTGGATACACTTATGGTATTAATGCACTTTCAACTGTTCACTCTGTACACTTGCAATCCTGTAACATTTCAGTGGCATTTTCTTGCTATACCTTTTGTGGTCATCCCTGACACTAAACTACCTGAAAACTTCTTGACTGTATGGTAATATATAGTCTATACAAGTCCTTTCAAACTTGTTTTCTTTCTTGCACACCATTAGCAGCTTAGTCTTCGGTAGCCTTCTAATCACATTTGTTATACATATCTTCCTGTCTGTTAGGAAATTCTTAGGTTGTGAGTTTGCAATGTTTTGATGGAGTTTGAGAATTTTATGCTCAGGAATAATTTTACACACTTCTGACCTTCCTGAAAATCCAAGTCCACAAGATTAAAAGTCCCTTAAATTGGCACATCTGATCTTCAATTTCCATAGCTTGTTTTTGATGCTGAGCTTCACAACTTGAGTTTCATGAAGAAAGTAACCTCTTGAAACAATTCTTTCACTACTTTTCTATGTCTGAAATAACAAAATACAACAAAGTGGGTGATATCAAACAATTTAAATTTATTGTCTCAAAACTTTGGAAACTAGTAGCTCAGATTTCATTTCATTTTTTTAAAATTCTTACTATAATAATTTTAAGATTATTCTATTCATAATTTTGTATTCCCTTATTGGCTAATGGCAAAAAATATGAAATTTGGCAAATATGTTTTCCAACAGATGTTAGGGCAAATGCATACAATTTTCTATAATTAACATCAGACTATGAAGAACTCTGATAGTGTAGTAGTTACAAATCGGGCTGTTATCCTCAAGGTCTGTAGTTCGAAACAACTACCAGCTGTTCTGTGGAAGAAAGATGAGGATTTCTGCTCCTGTACAGATTTACAGCCTTAGAAACCCTGTGCAGGGTCACTATGAGTCGGATCTGACTCCATGGTACTTAACAACAACAATGAACATATAATCTAAGAAATGAGTGTTGTGTTCTAATATAATTTTTTAGGCCACCTGTTTATATAGTCTTACTCAGAATATACTTCTGTTTTTTTAAGATAATGAGACAAGCTGATGGAAGGTTTATAGATAACAGGCAAAAGCCAAAGCACTTTATTTATTATTTCCTCATATTTAGTTTCCTGGTATAAATTATAAAGGTATTTAAAATAGATAACTGATTTAAATTAAGGGGCATTTTTAATTTTTGGTTGTAAAAAGAACCCATCACACTTCTATAAGCTTTTTTTTAATGATTAAAAAATAAAATCTTTATTCTAGAAGTGACAGCTTTCATTGTTAAGAAAAATTAAAATTTACTTGGTTCAAATATTTTGACTTCCCAATCATGTTTTTGTTTCTGTTTTTTTCCTTTTTTTTTTTTTATTAATGTTCTATTGTGAATTATATGATAGTTTACATGAGAGAACTTTAGTTTTCCGTTCATTCCATCGTATATCATTTCATTGCCATGGTTCCAACCCCTCCATGCATCATCAACTGACCAAAGGGTATACCCTAGAAACCCTCCCCCTACATTCCCCCCTATCCCCAGTCTTCAGCCCACAGTCCCTCTCCCTCTATGGATCCAAAGTCCCCAGCCGCTTTATCACTCCACATCATCGTCTCTGTCTCCATCTCAGGCATCTCTGCTTTTCTGGGTAAGGTCCCACTCTCGGCTCTTCTCC
>NW_006408633.1:708734-738251 GCF_000296735.1 Chrysochloris asiatica
CAGCAGTCAAAAAATCAAACGATGTAATGCATTAGGCAAATCTGCTGCACAAGACATTTTTAAAGTGTAGAAGAGCAAAGATGTCAGTTTGAGGACTAAGGTGAGCCTAACCCAAACCATGGTATTTTCAATAACCTCATATGCATGCAAAAACTGGACCATGAATAAGGAAGACCGTATAATTGATGCTTTTGAGTTATGTTGTTGGAGAGAATATTGAAAGTGCCATGGGCTGCCAAAAGAACCAATAGATCTGTTTTGGAAGAAGTACAACCAGAGTGCTCCTTGGAGGCCAAGATGGCCAAATTTCGTCTCTCATACTTTGGACATATTGTCAGGAGGGACCAGTTGCTGGAGAAAGATGTTATGTTTGGTAAGGTGGAGGGTCAGAGAAAAAGAGGAAGTCCCCCAACAAGATGGATTGGCCAGTGGCAGCATAGATGGACTCAAGCGTTACTACAGTAGTGAGGTTGGTCCATGCTCGAGCAGCCTTTCATTCTGCTGTGCATAAGTTCTCTATGCGTTGGTGCTGACTCAATGGGACCTAACAACAACAACACTCATGGACCTGGCCAGTTGGAGTACACAAAAATAAAATTGAATACATCTGTTGAAAGAAATGGTATAAAAGTTCCATATTATCAACCAAAACAAGGCCAGGATCCAACTGAGGAATAGAAAATCAGTGTAGGAAGATGAATCCCTCAAATTGTAATGCTCTCAAAATGTGACTGGGAAAAAGCTGCCTCTTCATTGTAAAACTGATCATAATGACATGAATGGAGAAAAGCTTTGGGGATTTTCATTTGCTGGTTAGGCTCATTTCAAAATGAGAAGAAACAGCTATAATCATACATTAATAATCATAACTTTAAATGTGAAAAATACAAATATAAGAATACCAGAAATCATTAAAAATGAAATGGAACACATAAATAATGATATCCTCGGAATTCATGAGCAGAAATGGAGTGGTATTGACTAATATGAATCAGACAAACATATGATTAACTATATTGAAAATGGCAAATTGGAGAATAATTGTATGGCTTCCATCATCAAAAAGAATATATCAAGAGCACCCTTGAAATGTAATGCTATCTTTGACAGGATATTCATACGCCAAGAAGGAAGATTAGTTAATAATGCCATTATTCCATTTTAAACATCAGCCACTAAAGTAAGTGATGATGAAATTTGAATTCTACCTACTTTTTCTGTCTGTAATCTATCAGCCAAGCAATCAAATGCACTGATAATTATTAGTGATTCGAATGCAAAAGTTGGAAACAAAGAAGGGTCACCAGTTGGAAAATATGGCCTTGGGGTAGAAATAATGCTAGAGATCCATGACAGAATTTTGCAAAAACAATGTCTTATTTATTCCAAATACAGTTTTTTAACAATATAAAAGTCAACAATACATGTGGACTTCACCAAATGAAATATAGCGGGATCAAATTGACTTTGAGTACATCCCACCTAAATTTAAAGACCATCTCAAGAACAAATTGGATACATTTGATACTATAGAGAAAAAAGTAGAAGAGTTGTGGGATAGCATCAAGAACAGCATATATGAATAAAGCATAAATTCATTAAGAACATAGACATGAAAGAATAGACAAAGAATGTCAAAAGAGACTCTAAAATTGCTCTGAGTAGAGAAGCTAAAGCAACTGGAAGAAATAAGGAAATAAACACTGCACCAAAAATAATTGTTTTGCCAAAAAGCTGTCTTACAATTGCCTCTTTGAGACTCGTGAGCACCTCCAGTGTTGCATAAATTAGTGATAATATTTGAATTTGTATTCTGTCAATTCATGGAACTTTGTTTATCTCCAATGACTAAAGTGTACCTTGGATTTCTTCTTTGAATATCATCAATTCTTGATCATATGCTGCTCTTGAAATGGTTAATCTTCAACTATTACTTTTTGTTACAGTGTTTCTGTGTATTCCTTCTGTCTTCTCTTGATGCTTTCTGCATCATTCAATATTTTGTCCATGGAATCCTTGGGAGTTACAAAGTTAGAAAAGCCTGTCTTTAACTTTATATGGATGAAAGAAATAAGGTGGAAGTTGGAGTGTAGTTTCAATATCTTGCAGGAGATCCATAGACAGTGTGATATTTTTCCAAGCTTTTAGTCCCAGTGTGCATTGGGTGGCCTCGCTTTTTGACAGTTGTGGATGCTGCAGCTCTTTTAGCATCAGAAGTACAGAAAATAACAGCAGGTTACTAAAGTATCAGCTAGTCCTTTTAGAAAACCCAGATATGATTTTTAAAACTGGTAGCTCATTAAATCCAGCAACACTCCTACCAGAAGGAGGAAAAGAAATTGGAGATCCAGAGTATGATTGTGAGGAAATAATAAGATTAGTATAATCAAGAAGACCAGATCTCACAGACACACTCTTAGAAAATAGGGTACAAATATGGAAGTAGTTTTATAAAGAAGTAAGACAAGCGGGATATACAATTGTTTCCCTTACCCATGTAATTGAAATTGGAACATTTCTCCCCACCCCCCACCCCCGCACCCCTACTCTCTAAAAGCAGAT
Organism: Chrysochloris asiatica; assembly: GCF_000296735.1. Taxonomy (NCBI): domain Eukaryota; kingdom Metazoa; phylum Chordata; class Mammalia; order Afrosoricida; family Chrysochloridae; genus Chrysochloris; species Chrysochloris asiatica. The sequence continues at coordinate 711,297 of NW_006408633.1, forward strand.
TTAATTGCCTTCATCAGGACCTTGGGATTCGCTGAGGGAAAATGCATCCAGGTCCTTACAGATAGTAAATATGTGTTCCTTATACTTCATGTTGATAAACAAATTTGAAAAGAAAGAGGCCTATTATCTGCTAGAAATACTTCCACCAAATATGGACTGTTGTTTTTGTTAAATGTGATTGAGTTTGTTGTGACCCCTAGCAATCCTGTGTAGGGTTTCTGAGGAGTGGCTGGTGAGCTTGAATCGCCAACCCTGTGGTTCAAACCGACTTTGCAGTCAAGTGTATTAAACCACAACACAACACCAGGACTCCTGCAAAATAATAGACGTTAATAAACTGCTGGAGGCTGTTCAGGCACCTAAAGCAGTAGCAGTTAATACACTGTAGAGGGAATCATGAGACAGGAAATGAGAAGAGTTTATGAAATAAGGCTGACAGAGAAGCAAAAAAGGGTAGCAGAGATAAAGTATCAAGAGGACTTGGTATGTCTTCTGGCTTTAGTCTCACAAGCATTAGACCATAGTGAGAAAGAGAAAACTCCTTATAGCCTGGGGAAGAGGTATGGGTAACAGAACCGGAAATGACATTAACTACTTCAGAATGGTGGACAAAGGAGGGAAAGACTTTCTATAACGGCCTGGAAATTTTTAAACAGCTTACACTGTGCTTGGCATACCACATATCAGGCTCTAATGGAACACACAACCTGAGTTAGTATTATAAATGTGTTAACAAGTTTGGCTGAGATGGTAACTCTTGTTTGTATTACTTCATAGAGTAAATAACCATGAAGTAGGCCTATGACCACCAATTTTATTAAACTGAATCGAGCACAGAAAAATATATCCAGAGAAGGACTGGCAGATAGATTTCACTAACATGGCAAATAATAGAGGCTACAAGTATATTTTCTACTTCTCATCTGTCAGTTTTTCATACTGTGATGGTTTGTGAGTTGCAGTGATTCTAGAAGCTATGTCACAGATATTATAAATACCAGCAGGGTCACACAAGGTGAACAGATTTCAGGTGAACTTCCAGATGAAGACAGACTAGGAAGAAGTAAAGACAACCTACTTCTGGAGAGTTTGTCACTCACTGAAAACATTATTAACAGCAGAGAAACACTGTTAGATAGAGTGCTGCAAAATGAGCCCTTCAGATTGGAAAGTACTCAAAATATAACTGGGGAAGAGCTGCTTCCTCAAGTAGAATTGACTGTGATAATGCAAATGCATGTAGGAGTAAAGCCCTTGAGACCATCATTTGCTGATGGGGCACAATTCAAAATCAAGAGAAACAGTTGGAAACATCAATTAATAATGGGAAAATGGAATGTACAAATTACGAATCTAGGAAAATTGGAAATTGTTAAAAATGAAACGGAGTGCATAAACATAGATATCTTAGGCATTTGTGAGCTGAAATGAACTGGGATAAGCCATTTTGTATCTGACAAACACATGGTTTACTATGCTGGGAATGACAAATTGAAGAGGAATGCTGTTGCATTCTTCATCAAAAAGACCATATCAACATCAGTCATGAGGTACAATGCTGTCTGTATAAGATAATACCCATGCACCTAAGGGAAGACCAATTAATACCAATATTATTCAAATTTACACACCAACCACTAAAGCCACTGAGGATGAAATAGAATAATTCTACCAACTTCTTCAATGTAAAATTTATCAAACATGCAATTAAGATGTATTGATCATTACCAATTATTGGAATGCAAAGGTTGGGAACAAGAAGGAAGGATCAATAGTTGGAAAACATGGCCTTGGTCATAGAAATGATGCTGGAGATCACATGATAGAATTCTGCAAAACCAATGATTTCTTCATTTCAAATACCTTCCTTAGACAGCATAAGAGACGATTATATACATGGACCTCACCAGATGGAATACACACAAATCAAATTGACTACATCTGTGGAAAGAGATGGTGGAAAAGTTCCATTATCATCAGCCAAAACAAGGACAGGGGCAGATTACTCATATGCAAATTCAACTAAAGCTGAAGAAAATGAAAAAAAGTCCACAAGAGCCAAAATATGATCTTGAATTTATCCCACCTGAATTTAGACATAATTTGAAAAACAGATTTGATACATTAAACACTAAGTACCAAAGACTAGAAGAGTTGTAGTATGACATCAAGAACATCATGCAGGAAGGAAGCAAAAAGTAATTAAGAGAAAAACAAAGAAGGAAAAGATAAAAATGGAGTCAGAAGAGACACTGAAACTTGCTCTTCAGTATAGAGATGCTAAAGCAAATGGAAGAAATAAGGAGGTACAAGAGTTGAACAGAAAATTTCAAAGGTCAGCTGAAGATGTCAAAGTCAAATATAACAATGGAATGTTCAAAGATCTGGAGTTAGAAAACCAAAGGGGAAGAATATGCTCAGCATTTCTCAAGCTGGGGGAACTGAAGAAAAAAATTCAAGCCTGGACTAGTGTTTTTGAAGGATTCTCTGGGAAAATTATTGAATGATGCAGAAAGCATGAAAAGAAGATGAAAGGAATACACAGAGTCACAGTACCAAAAGGAAATGGTGGATGTTCAACCATTTCAAGATGTAGCATATGATCAAGAGCCAATGATACTGATGGAAGAAGTCCAAGGCGCATTGAAGGAATTGGCAAAGAACAAGGCACCAGAAATTGATGGAATAAAAACAGAAATCTTTCAAGAAAGTAAGGTGGCACTGAAGACACTCCCTCATCTATGCCAAGAAATTTGGAAGACAACTATCTGGACAACTGATTGTAAGAGATCCATATTTGTGCCCATTCCAAAGAGAGGTGACCCAACAGAATGTGGAAGTCATTGGACAATCTCTTTGATATCCCATGGGAGTAATGTTTTACTAAAGGTAATACAGAAACAGTTGCAACCACACATTGACAGAGAACTTCCAGAGGTTCAAGCCAGATTCAGAAGAGGCCGTGGAAGGAGGGATATGAATGGTGATGTCTGATGGGCCTTAGCTAAAAGCAGCAGAGAATACCAGAGAGATGTTAACCTGTGCTATATTTACTATGCAAAGGCTTTCAATTGTGTGGATCATGACAAACTACAGACAACATTGTGAAGTATGAGTAATCCAGAATACTTAATTGTGCTCATGAGGAATCTGTACATGGACCAAGATTCGAACAGATAATGAGAACAATGAATGGTTGAAAATTAAGAAAGGAGTGCAACAGTGTTGTATTCTTTAACCATACTTATTCAACCTGTATGTTGTGCAAATAATTCGAGAACCTGAGTTATATGAAGAAAATTGTTGCATCAGGATTGGAGGAAGATTCGTTAACAACCTGCAATATGCAGATGATAAAACTCGGCTTGCTGAAAGTGCAGAGGATTAAAATACTTACTGATCAAGATCAAAGAACACAGCCTTCAGTATGGATTGCATCTCATTGTAAAGAAAACAAAAACCCTCACCAATGGACCAATAAAAGGTATTCTTGTCAATGCTGGAAAGACTGAATTTGTCAAGGACTTCATTTTTCTTGTATCAACCATCAACACACATGAAAGCAGCAGTCAAGAAATCAAATGACATATTGCATGGGGTAAATCTACTACACAATTTAACCGGTTGGTTAAATTTGAATCTTCCATAATACAACAATTCCTAATGAAAATGATGATGGTGCAAAGTTTCCAACCTAAAACCATATGGCTAGATACATAGAAGTTTAGGAGTCAGAACAGAAACTCAGGAGAAAGATCATAACCAGGCAAGTGATCTTCACAAATCAGCTGGAAATTGCCAGACAGAACATTTCCCTATTACCCTTAAAGTATTCAGGCTCCTACTCTCTGAAAGGGAGGAAATGTTAAGGAAAGAGTAGGAACCTAAGAGCCAGCCTAACCAAACCCCAACACCTGGCACTTGAATCAACAATTCCAGGAAACTGAGCCCAACACACCTTCTGAGAAAAAACAGTGCTAGACTACCAAAAAGGTGCAAATGAAGAACATATGCCATCTAGACCCTGCCACCAATCAGAATTAAACTTGATGAAAATGAGCCAAAAAATCCCATATGAGGAGTCCACTGATCCTCTTTTGAGAAGTACACTTTCACTAGCTTAAGAATCCTTGTTTGCTACTTGCTGCTCTTTGTTTTTGTGTGCTATTTGCACCAATCTCAAATGGGTCTCAAATCTGCATAAGTAAAGTTTCTGTATCCTAACACTAACCACTAATGCCAAAGATGAGGAAATTGATATTTTTATCAAATTTGTAGTCTGAATTTACCAAGCATCAATCCTGGGGTAATGATACTTGCCGGTGATTGAATGTTAAAGTCAAAAATAACAAATTATGGTCAGTAGATGGAAAATAATTGTTGATCATAAAAATGAATCCAGAGATCACATGATACAAGTTTGCAAGAACAAAGACTCATTCATTGCAAATACCTTTTTCAACAACATAAACCAGAGCTATACTGGACCTCCTTAGTGCAACTATTAACCAGTTATCAGAACAATTATTTCTGTAGAATGAAACTTTTGAGAAGCTTAATATCATCAGTCAGATCAAGGCCAGGGGATGAATACAAATTCATCAGTCATTTCAGAAGGTAGTATACAAGCAAACACCTAAGATATTAAAGGGAATACAACAAGCTTCTGTTCGTATTTTGCAAAAACAAGTCTTCAGTAATTAAAAGAATCACAAATGATATGCATTAACTAATAGGTATAAGGTTGAGTTGCTCACTTGTTTATGCCAAGAAATTGGGAAGAAATCTCAATCGCTAATCAACTGGAAGAAATCCATATCCATGCCCATTCCAAACAAATGTGATGCAACTGAATGTGGGAGTCACAAACCATTATAATTAAATTAGCATGCAAGTAAAACTTTGCTGATTAGAATTCAAAAATGATTACATAAGTACAATGACAGAGATCTGCCAGAAATTCAAGCAGGAAATCAGAAGAGGATGTGAAATGAGGGATACCATTGACTACGTAAGACAGATTTTAGCTGAAAGCCAAGAATTCCAGAAAGATATTTACCTGTGTTTTATTTAAAGGCCTTTGACTGTGTGGATTATTACAAATTATGAATAACATTGAGAAAACTGGGAATTTCAGAATACTTCATTGTGGTCATGTGGAATCTGAAAAGAAACCAAAAGGCAGTTTATAGCCTCTTAATTCATGATTTCCAATGGTTGTTACTGTTGTTAGATGTCTTTGAGTCAGTTCCAAATCATGAAGAACTAAGGGAAAAGGAATGAAACAATTCCTGGTAGTGTGCTATGCTTACAACTGTTGTTATTGTAGCTCATTTTTTTTTTTTTTGTCAATGTGTCAATTTATCTCTTTGGGGTTTTCCTCTTTTTCACTGACCCCCCACTTTTCCAATCATGATGTCTTTCTCCAGAGACTGGTCCCTCCTAATAAAAAGTCCAAAATATGGCAGATTAAGCCTCTCTATCCTTGCTTCAAAAGAGTATTCTGGCGGTATTCCCTCCAGAATAGATGTTTGTGCTGGCAGTTCATAGAACTTTCAATATTACTTACCAACTCCATTATTCAAATACATCTATTCTTGTTCAGACTTACGTATTCAATGATTATTTTTCACATGCATATGAGGTGATTAAAAAATATGTTAGGCTTACATTAGCTCTCAAACTGAAATTGTTGCTTTTCAAAACTTGAAAAAGGTCTTGTACAGCAGATTTGCCTAATCCAGTATATCATTTGATATTTTGAATCCTGCTTCCATGAGTGTTGATTATGAATCCAAGCAAAATTAAATCTTTGACAACTTCAATCTTTTCTCAATTTATCGTGATTATATTTGTTGATCCAGTTGTGATGATTTTTGTTTTCTTTACATTGAGGTGCAATCCATATTGAAGGTTGTGGTCTTTGATCTTCATCAATATGTATTTTAAGTCCTCCTTGCTCATGTAGACAAGGTTGTATCATCTGTATATCATAGGTTGTTAATGAGTCGTCCTCCAATCCTGAATGACATGTTCTTTCTCATACAATGCAACTTCTAAGATCATTTGTTCAGAATAATGATTAAGTATGGTGAAAGAAACCCGTGTTGACACAAATCTTTCCTGATTTTAAAGCATTCAGTATCCCATTATTGTGTTTGAATAACTGCCTCTTGGTCTAAGTACAGGGTACTCATTATCACAACTAAGTGTTCTGAAATATCCATTCTTGGCAATGTCATGATCCACACAGTCAAAAGTCTTTATATTGTCAAGATAATACAAACAAACCTCTTGAAATGGTAGAACATCAACCATTTCCTTTTGGTACAGTGACTGTGTATTACTTTCATCTTCTTTTGATGCTTTCTGCATCATTCAATAATTTGCCCAGAGAATTTTTCAATAATGAAAGTCTAGGCTTCATTTTTTTCTTCAGTTCCCCCAGCTTGAGAAATGCTGAGTGAGTTATTTCTTTCCTTTTGGTTTTGTGCCTACAGATCTTTGCAAATTTCGTTGTAATGTTTGACTTTCTCTTCTCCAGCTTTTCTGTTCATCTTTTGTCCCTCCTCATTTCTTTCATTTGCTTTAGCATCTCTACACTGTAGAGCAAGTTTCAGTGTCTCTTCTGACATCCATTTTGAGCTTCTCCTTCTTTCTTGTCTTCTTAATGACTTTTTGCTTTCTTCCTGTGTGATGTTCTTGATGTCATCTCACAACTCTTGTGGTTTTCAGTCTTTAGTGTTTAATGTATCAAATCTGTGTATTCCATCTGGTGAGGTCATGTGTATAATCGTCTCTATGCTGTCTAAAGAAGAAATTTGAAATGAACAAATCATTGGTTTTGCAGAATTGTACCATGCAGTCTCCAGCATCATTTCTACCACCAACGCCATATTTTCCAACTACCAGACTAGACACAAAAAAATCACCAAAAAAAAAAAAAAGCTGGTAAAATATGAGTAAGACTTTAGTGCCACCTTATGGCCTCCTCCCTTCAAAGCCACCTGAGAAAATTCTAAATGTTCCCGCTCTGCCTTATAATGTAACTCAAGGTATTATTTTTGGCCTTTATCTCCTGCTTTTTTATTTTCCCCTCAGTCCATTCAACTGTTTCTCCTAGTAAGAACCAACCCACACTAGCCAGATCCGCTTTGGAAGACACTTCTGTTGTAAACTCTTCTTGTTGACTCTTCCCACTTCTTCAGTTCTGCATCCAGTGATCTTTGCTGTGCAGATCCTTCTGTGTGTGTAGCAGAACCATCCTTGGCATGTCCATTCATTCAGGTTTCCCCTCTGGTCCCGAGCAGAGATGAGTACACAGATCAAAAGAAAGGAACAAAAGGGAATGTTTACACCTTTACCTCTGCTCATCCATCAGTCCTCTGATGTTCTCTTGACCCTCTATCCAGTCATGCCAGTTCAAAATGTTGACAACCTCAAATCAGGCGCCACCTCCTTTCTTGCTTCTGCTCCAAATCTTACTCCTCGTAAGCACTTTATCTCTTTATTTATCCCTTTTTCTGAAGTTCACAATTCCAGGACTGTATTATGAATCTGTTTCATCTGGTATTCCATGATTTTACTGGCATGGATCCACACAGCCTTTCTTCCCAGTCTATCTTTAAGCCCTGCCTCTCTAATTTGTGTCTCTTTACAGAGGAAAAGTGATTATTTTCCATATAAGATAAATATTGAATCTTTGTTCCATTTGGAGTCCTTGTATGGTTCTGTAGGATAAGCACTAGACTGCTAATCACAGGTATTTTGAACTCTGCTCATAATGGTATCCTGGTGTGTCACTGTAAGATATTCACTGGACTGTTAAGTACATGGTCATCAGTTCAAACCCACCAATCCTCCAAAAAAAAACCTATACAGGGTGTCTGTAAGTCAGAACCAACTTGAAGGCACATCATCACCACCACCACCATATTCTGAATTGGTACACACAAATGTTGATTAGGAGTTAAAAGTGATTTGTTGTGACATGTTCACTGTGGTCCCCTATATAACAGGTATTTTAATTAGAAAAACTCTCATATCTCTACCTTTAAACTATATTCTTGTATGTGTCAAATTATCAAAAAGTCTGTCTTTTTCACCTGCATGGGAACTATAGTGTAGCTGACACCTTTCTGTAACTCAACCCTCAAACATTTTATATTTTTGAGCATATTGTCTCCAATTAGTATTCAATATGATTCCCCACTCTCAAATTTTCATGATAACTCCTAGTCCAAAAAACTAGGTTTACCCTTTTTTTAGTTTACTATTTGTTCAGGTTGTAGCTTTGTCATGTGTGAAGTCAGTTATCACTCATTCACCTGCTCTCCATTTTTCAAAGTGTCGCTGTGATTGTCTCCTAATTTGTTCTGTTTGTCCTTTGGATTGTATATTATGTATGTCATTTCTGTCATTTTTATGGACTTTGGCAGGGAAGGAAAGAAAACACATGTACCCAATCTGTTATCTTTAAACAAATTCTCAGCTGAATATTCCTATAATCTAACTTTGGAAATCTAACCAAACTTGAAATTTACTTTATCCATGGTACACTAATTACATTCTGTTTCCCATTAGTACTTATAATTCTAAGACTCAGTGACTTAAAGTATACTTTTCATTTTGTCTGAAATGCATTCCTTCACTGTCATCCCCTTACTTACTGGCATTCAATTCTTCTCTGATGGTTCAGTAAATTTTTTCATTCTCCTTGTTGCCTTCCCAGTCCCTGTCAAACTAGAATCAAATGACTTCCTAGATCCATTCAAAAATACTTTTTTGTTACTTTTAAAAATAAATTTTATAGCATCCCTCTTACATTATGCTTCATAAATATATCAGTTTTCTGAAATAAATCATAAGCCTCATCAGTGAAGGGGTAGTTTTAATCTCTCACCTTTTTAGCAATGTTGTTGTTGTCAGGTACCATTTTAGCAATATATGGCTTATATTGAAGCTACAGTGAACTACATAGCTACAGATTATTTGTTGATTTGTTTTTTTTATTCCTTTAAACATTTGCCCCTGCTACTGAAATTAACCTCATCATCTTCACCCAGTACTTGGAATATGTTCTTATAACTTCTTTTGGTGATAACTTTCATGAACTCTCTCAGAAACACAAATAAGCATACTTAGTCTTATCTTTACATATCAATTTTTATCAATACAATAATGGCAGTTATTATATTGTAATATTTTGCTTTACCTTTCACATAAAATAGTTTTTAGCTTTTGACTTTTAGGACTATGCCTTATTCAACATATTAGTTACCACAAGTAGCTAACAAGGTCCAAAAAAATGTTTGTTGAATTGAACTTAATTACAATCAAGATGGCGGATCAGGTAGAAGTGCAGTGAGGAGTTCCATCACCAACAACACAGAATACCAGGCCAAGGAGGCTCGGGGGATGATACTAGAACTCTAAACCACATATAAAGGACTATTTAGAAGATTGGAAGGCTTACAGCTAGGAGAATTTGTAGCAGAATCAAGAAATCCATTGCTTTATAATTCAAGATGCTCAGCTATTCCTGGAACTGCCATCTTGAAAGAGACCAAGTGGAGGAAGGACCAGAATAGCCATGAATTCCTGACAGAGCTGCAGAGATACATTCATTTTCGATCATGAAAGCAACACCATTTCTCTTCATTGACCTCTCATTGTCAGCACACCTCCATTCTGGTGACTAGAGGAGATGCCTGAGCACATGAATACCCCACCCCCACCCCTGGAGGGCTCCACTTATGCATGCACACAGATCTCCTTGAAATTTAAAGTGACAGTTTCCACTTAAAACTAAGCGGCCACCACTCATCTGTCAGTTTGTCTAACTATGGTGGCTTGGGAGTTGCTGTGATGATGAGTGCTATGCCACCAGTATTTAAAATAACCAGCAGGGTCAACCATGGTTGACAGGTTTCAGATTAGCTTCCAGACAAAGACAGACAAGAAAGAAAGAGTGACGAACTACTTCCGAATCTTTAGTCACTGAAAACCTAATAAATAGCAAAGAAACACTGTCACTTATAGTACAGGAATATGAGCACTTCAGGTTGGAAGGCACTCAAAATGTGACTGGGGAAGAGCTGACTCCTCAAAGTAGAGTTGACCGTGATAATGGGAATGCAGTAAAGCTCATGGGAGAAATGCCCACAGGACCTTCATTTGCTGATGGAGCACAAATCAAAATAAATAGAAAGACCTGTAAATATCCATTGAAAATCAGAACATGGAATGTACAAAGTATGAATCTGGGAAAATAGAAAGTTGTCAAAAATGAACTGGAACACATAATAAACATTGAAATCGTATGCATTAGTGAGCTGGTATTGGCCATTTTGAATCTGACAATCACATGGCTTTCTATGACAGGAAGGACAAATTGAAGAGGAATGGTGTTACATTCGTTGTAAAAAAGAACATATCCAGATCAGTCATGAGGTACAGGGAAGCCCAGTTAATACCACTATTATTCAAATTTATGCACCAACCACTAAAGCCAGTGAGGATGAAATAGAATTCTACCAACTTTTTCAATCTGAAATTAAGCAACCATGTAATCAAGATGTATTGGTCGTTACTGGTGATTGGAATGCAAAGGTTGGGAGCAAAGAGGAAGGATTAGTAGTTGGAAAATATGGCCTTGGTGATAGAAATGATGCTGGGGAACGCATGATAGAATTCTGCAAAACCAATGATTTGTTCATTTCAAATACCTTCTTTAGAGAGCTTAATAGACAAATGTAAAAATGAACCTCGCTAAATGGAATACATAGAAATCAAATTGACTACATCTGTGGAAAGAGAAGATGGAAAAGCTCCATATCATCTGTGAAAACAAGGCCAGGGGCAGATTGTGGAACAGACCATCAATTACTCATATGTAAATTCAAACTGAAGCTGAAGAAAATGAAAACAAGTCCACAAGAGCCAAAATATCACCTTGAATATATCCCACTTGAATTTAGAGATCTTTTAAAGAAAAGATTTGATACATTAAACACCAAAGACCAAAGACCAGAAGATTTGTGAGATGTCATCAAGAACATCATACATGAAGAAACCAAAAAGTCATTAAGAAGACAAGAAAGAAGGAAAAGATCAAAATGAATGTCAAAAGAGACACTGAAACTTGTTCTTCAGTGTAAAGATGCTAAGCACATGGAAGAAAAGAGGAGGTCCAAGAGCTGAACAGAAAATTTCAAAGATCAGCTTGAGAAGATAAAGTCAAATATTACAATAAAATGTGCAAAGATCTGGAATCAGAAAACCAAAAATGAAGAACACGTTCAGCTTTTCTCAAGCTGGGGGAACTGAAAAAAAACCTCAAGCCTCGACTTTCATTATTGAAAGATTCTCAGGGCAAATTATTGAATGATGCAGAAAGCATCAAGAGAAGATGGAATGAATACACAGAGTCATTGTACCAAAAGGCAATGGTTAATGTTCAACCATTTCAAGAGGTAGCATATGATAAAGAGCCAATGAAACTGAGGGAGGAAGTCCAAGGTGCATTGAAGGAATTGGCAAAGAACAAAGTACCAGGAATTGATGGAATAAAAATTGAAATCTTTCAAGAAAGTGAGGCAGCACAACAGGCACTCACTCATCTCTGCCAAGAAATTTGGAAGACAACTATTTGACCAACTGATTGGAAGAGATCCATATTTGTGTCCATTCCAAAGAGAGGTGACCCAAAGGAATGAGGAAATCATCGGACAATCTCTTTGATATCTTATGCAAATAAAGTTTTGCTAAAGGTAACACAGAAATGGCTACAATCATACATTGGTAGAGAACTTCCAGAGGTTCAAGCCAGATTCAGAAGAGGCCATGGAATGAAGCATATCATTCCTGATGTCCGATGGATCTTGGCTGAAAGCAAATAATATCAGAATGATGTTTACTTGTGCTTTATTGACTACGCTAAGGATTTCGATTGTATGGATCATGACAAGCTACGGACAACATTGCAATGTATGAGTATTCCAGAACACTTCATTGTGCTCATGAGGAATCTGTACCTGGACCAAGAGGCAGTTGTTTGAACACAACATGGGAACACTGAAGGCTTTAAAATTAAGAAAGGTGTGCAACAAGATTTTATTCTTTCACCATACTTATTCAACCTGTATGCTGAGCAAATAATATGAGAAGCTGGATTCTATGAAGAAAAACATGGCATCAGGATTGGAGGAAGACTCATTAACAACTTGTGATATGCAAATGATACAACCTTGCTTGCTGAAAGTGAAGAGGACTTAAAACATTTATTGTTGAAGATCAAAGAGTATAGCCTTCGGTATGGATTACATCTCAAAGTCAAGAAAACAAAAATACTCACCACTGGACCAATAAACAACATTCTTATCAACAGAGAAAAGATTGAAGTTGAAGACTTCATTCTTCTTGGATCAACTATTAACACTCATGGAAGCAGCAGTCAAAAGATCAAATGACATATTGCATTAAGCAAATCTGCTGCACAAGACCTTTTGAAACTGCTGAAGAACAAAGATAACAGGTTGGGGACTACGGTACGCCTGCCCCAAGCCATGGTGTTTTCAATAACCTCATATGCATGTGAAAGCTGGACAGTGAATAAGGAAGGCCATAGAAGAATTGATGCATTTGAATTATGGTGTTGGAGGAGAATATTGAAAGTGCCATAGGCTGCCTCAAGAACTAATACATGCGTTTTGGAAAAAGTACAGCCAGAGTGCTCCTTCGATGCCAAGATGGCCAAACTTTTCTCTCATACTTTGGACATATTGTCAGGAGGGAGAAGTAGCTGAAGAAGGATATCATGTTTGGTAAGGTGGAGGGTCAAGGATAAAGAGGAAAACCCCTAACAAGATGGATTAGCCAAGTGACAGCATCGATGAAATCAAGAGTGGCAACAATAATGAGGTTGGCCTAGGACTGGGCAGTGTTTCATTTTGCTGTGCATGAGGTCGTTACGGGTCTGTACCAACTCGATGGCACCTAACAACAACAACCTAACAACCTCAAAAATCATCTGAAATTTTGGATGTCTCTCAGATCACTGGCAAAACTTGTCAATTTCAGCTATAATTACACATTTATTTTAAACATTCTTTGAATTTAAAAGAATGTTTTGGTCCTAAAATGATAATCATGATGATGGAAAAGGTAAGGTCCATTTGTGTTTGAAGGATAATGAAATTTAATTCTAATTCGAACATGATGATAACTTCTCTATTGCAATTTATTTATTTCCTATTATTTGTACTTAATTTGCTTTTATGAATATAGTTCATTTTCAATGTCATTTTTAAAGATGTTTTTCCAACAATCTTCAATATGAGCAGATGTAATTAATTTAAGAGCCAATTTATTATATATTGTTATTGTTCAAAAGTCCATTGCTGTCAAATCCATTTTTATTTATGATGACGCTGTGTCAGAATTGGGCTATGCTCCATACAATATTCAGTGGTTAGTTTCTCTGACATAGATGATCAGTTCTTTCTTTCACAACACCATGGAGTGGATTTGAATTGGCAACGTCTTCTTTTTCTTTTTTGGTTTCTTGCTGAGTTTATGGTATTTGTAAACCCAATCAATCATTAGAACATTCCTTAAACATTACAAAATGGTAGAATTTAAAATATTTTGTAGTGGCAATTACAATTCTGAGAACAGTTTTTTCCTTTGCAAAACTTGCTGGCTTGAGTACATGCTGCAGTATAAATTACAAAATTAGCCTAATTTTCTTTTCCCTGTACGTATTCAATCTAGCTAAGTTGGGAGGAGCACATATATATTTAAGCTAGGCACATATACTAAAATAAACATTACTACTGCCACATTTCTGCTCTAACCTTATTTAATTCCACTCTTTGAATTAGCGACACTAACAAACGTAACAAAATTATGCATGACTATATATGGGTACTGTTTTTATTATACATAGAGCATGGCAACCTTTTTGAAGTGGATGAGGGCTAAAGGTTGAGTGGTTATAATGAAGCAAAATTGCAGGTTCCCAAGGGTAAAGGGGGAAAGCAAATGAACTGTGTTTTTAGTTCCTTAGAAATTACTTTAGCAATTAAGAGGTGTTCATATGTGTGGTTTGACTGCAATCAGAACACCCAGTGGTATACCCAGACTATTCTTAATGTATGTTGGCCATTATTTCAGCAATTATAAAAGAGATATAAATGCTAGCATGCACATTTCCAGTAATATAGCTTGCAGTCCCTGTACCATCGTTGTAGAAATGTATTATGTAGCATCTTTAAACCTAGCTTGCTCTGCAAGGTCAATGCAACTAGCAATTCATTCCTTGCAGAGTAACCATTTTATTAGGTAGTGTGCAAGTCATAGCTCCCTATTTCATTAAATAGCAATTAAGTAATTTAAAAATAATACTAAGCCTCTTAATCAGCTTGTTTTGCCTTGTGTACCACAAGAGACTTTGGCATTCTCTAACAATTAATAAGAAAAAAAGCTTTAAAAATAAGACCAGTGCTTTTCACCCTTGTATTTTCCTGCCAAACCAGACATTCAAAATATTTCTTTAAAGAAAATGCTGTCCCCTCAATAAGAGATAAGCTTTTAATGAGTTAACAGGGTTAATTACCCATTCTTAGAGAATATTTCATTTTATAGTAGCTTAGACAAAAAGTAGTCACATGATATATAAATAGATGTATGAGTGCACATACATAAACACACACACACTACCCCACAAACTTAAAATATTCATTTGTTCATTTTATCTTAAGTATAAAAGTTGAAACTTTCTTTGAAGAAAATTGTAGATTAGATAATTGTGTAAATTATCTATTCTTGAATAACAAACAACCCCATGGTTTAGTGACTTAAGCTCCAATAATCATTTATTCTACAAACAAATATGTAATTTGAACAGGACTCAAGATAGATAGTTAACTCTATTTTTCCTGGTTTTAGCTAATGTAGTTAAACTAGGTGCTGAAGGATCCACTTCCAAGTATGTGTGTTTTAACAGGGAGTTAGACTGTTGTTGTGAAATCTGTTCTTCTCAGTAGTAAATAAGGGGTTATTTAAAGCATTATGTTGCGATTTGAAGAGCAAGCATCCAGTGACAGACAGGTGAAAACTCCATTGCCTTTTTGACATGTATGGGAAAGTCACATATAATCACTTCTGCTAGAATCACAAGCTCATTTAGACTCAAAGGGAGAGAAACTAGATCACACCTTTCAATGAAGAAGAGTCAAAGTCACATTGGGAAGTATGAGGGATAGTGTATATTGTGAATAATTTTGCAAACTATAATACGTAACAATAATCACAATAAGAATATATATATATTCAATATCCAAAGACAAAACACAAAATATATTTCATTCATGTAGAGTCACAATCATAGAACTTTTCTTGTAACATTTGCATTAGTACATACAATCAGATTTATTCAATATAATAGAGTGAAAGTAGAACATGTTTGTTTTCATTTTAATCTGATGATTTGTATCTGAGAGACTCTGGGCAAACCATATGATCACTCTGAATATTTTTTATTAGTCATTAAAATTAGATCAGATGACAAGTATTTTGCAGAGATATTTTATGTAAAAGTTAAATTGTTGTTAAGTGTTGTAGTATCAGTTTTGACTCACAGAAACACTATAGAGGGTTTCTTAAGCTTTGTAAACTTTGCAGGAGCAGAAGACATTATTAAAAGATTGAATAAAAAACTCTGCATTAAAAGTCAATAACTTTGGTCTAAAGCAAGAATTTTAATGTCACTGGTGTGGTGCTGTGGGTTAATGCACCAGACTGCAAAGTCATTTGCACTGCAAGGTTGGTGGTTCAAGCTCACCAGCTGATCCTTGGAAAGATATACAGGATTGCTATGGGTTGGAACCCACTCAACAGCACTTAACAACAACATACTGTTAACAAATGTGATGAAGACTTTGAATTTTATATCCAACAAATCAATAAGGATAATGACTGGAATTTACCTTTAAAGCATTGGTAATATACAAGGGAGAGGTCTATAGTTTACTTTTTATTGCTGTTGTTAAGTGCCATCAAGTCTGTTCTGACTCATAGTGACTCTGTATAGGATTTCCAAGGAGTGGCTGGTGAGTTTGAATCACTAACCTCCTGGTTCAAACTAACCAGTATTTTGTCCAACAGTGCCATACCAGAACTTCTTGCTTTAGAGTGGATTAGTTTAAAAGGATATAAATTATAATCTATATTTTTCTAAAATCTCATATCTTGATATTCCAAATACCTCCTTCCTTAAACTGTTGAACAGAGAAACATTTAAACATAATAATCCTATTATTTTTTCTAGATTAGACAAAAAATAACATCACTTATTACAAAAAGATTTTAAGATATTTTTGCTGTTATTCATGATTAAAACAGATCTGAACAACTTAAATATACAGAATAGAAAACTGTATAGCTCATTGTAGGTACTTTCAAATTAGTTGTCAATGATATTTTTTAAATAATCTCTGAAGATACTATATTCTAAGTGTGGAATATGATCTGGTGTGGCACCATAGGATAATCACTTGACTGCAATGACAATTCGAACTGCAAGGTCAGAGGTTCAAATTCACCAGCCACTCCTTGGAAACCCTATACTGGGTTGCTATGAGTGGGAACCAACTCCACAGCACTTACCAATAGCAACAACATGTGCTTTATGATTGATATTCAACCATGTAAAGATAGCATATTATAAAGAGTCAATGGTACTGAAGGAAGAAGCCTGATGTGCACTGAAGGCATTGACAAAGAACAAGCATCCTGCAACTGATGGAATACAAATTGAAATCTTTCAATTCCAAAAACCTAATCCAACACTGTTAGCCTTCCATCATCTGTGCCAAGTAGTCTGAAAGACTGACCAACTGATTGGATGAGATCCATATTTGTACATATTCCAGATAGAAGTAAACCAAAGGAAGATGGAAATCATTGGCCAATATCTTTAATATCATATGAAAGTAAAATTTTTCTAAAGACTATTCAAAAATGGCTGCAACAGTATATTGAGAGAGAACTGCCAGAGTGTCAACTCGTATTCAGAAGAGGATGTGGAACAAGAGATAGTATTGGTGTCATCAGATGGATCTTGGCTGAAAGCAGAGAATCCCAGAAAGACATTTACCTGTGCTTTATTGACTATGCCAAGGCTTTTGAATGTGTGGATCATGAGAAACTATGGTCAGCACTGTGGAGAATGAGTATTTCAGAACACTTAATTGTGCTCATGTATACAGATCAAGAAGCAGGAGTTAGCACAAGAGGCCACTGAAGGGTTTCAAATGCAGAACGTTGTGTGCCATGGTTACATTCTTTCACCATATTTATTTAGTCTGTATGTGGGGCAAATAATCTGAGAAGATGAATTGTATGAAGAAGAGTATGGCATCAAGAGTGTAAGAATGCTCAATAATAATCCGAGCTATGCAGATGATACAACTTTGCTTGCTGAAAGTGAAGAAGACTTAAAATACTTGCTGATGAAGAACAAAGACTACAGCCTTTGGTATGCATTGCACCTCAATGTAAAGAAAACAAAAATCTTCATCACTGGACCAATAAATATTATCATCATAAATGGAGACAAGATTGGAGTTGTCAAATATTTCATTTTGTTTGGATTAATACCCATGGGAATAGCACTTACGATATAAAATGACATATGCATTGGGCAAAACTGTTGCTCAAGTCTTCTTTAAAGTGTTCAAGAGCAAAATTGTCAGTTTGAGGACTAAAGTGAACATGACCCTAGCCATGGTAGTTTCAGTAATCTCATATGCATGTGAAAGTTGTACAATAAATAGGAAGACTGTAGAAGAGTTGATTTTTTATGTGTGTGTTATAGTTTTAGAGAAGACTAAATGTTCTGTGAAGCGCTGGAAGAACAAATCTGTGTTGAAAGAAGTACACCTGGAATTCTCCTTAGAAGTCAAGATGACCAAACTTGTCTCTCATACTTTGGATATATCATCAGGGACTAGTCCCTGGGAAGGACATCATGCTTGGTAAAGTGGAGGGACAGCAAAAATGAGGGAGACCCCCAAAAAGATGGATTGGCACAGTGACAAAAACAATTATCTCCAGCATAGCAGCAATTGTATATCACACAGAATAAGGCAGTGTTTCATTCTATTGTGCATAGAGACGCTAAGGATTAGAACCTAACAGCAACAACAACATATGATTTATACAAATTATAAAAAGGCTCATTAATAACCTGACATATGCAGATGACACAACTTTTTTTTACTGAAAGTGCAAAGGATTAGAATCATTTGTTGATGAAGATCAAAGAATACAGGCTTCAATTTGGATTACAACTCAATGTAAAGAAAACGAAAATCCTCACAACTAGAGAAATAAATAGCATCATGATAAACAGAGAATAGATTGAAGTTGACAAAGATTTCATTTTACTTGGATCCACTATCAGTGCAACAGTGAAGACATTGAGTGACATATTGCGCTGAGCAAATCTGCTCCAAAGGCATTTTTAAAATGTTAAAGTAGAAAGATGTCACCTTGAGAACTAAGTAGCACCTGATCCAAGCCGTAGTATTTTCAGTTACTTCATATACATATCCAGTTACTTCATTATACAAAGAATACGAAAAACCTGAGAAAAATTGATGCATCTAAATTATGGCATGGTAAAGTATTTTGAAAATAGCATGCATTGGCAAAAAAAAAACAAATAAATCTGTCTTGGAAAAATTGTAACAAGTATGCTCTTTAGAAGCAATGATGATGCAATTTTGCTTCATATACTTTGGACATGTTATCAGGAGGGACCAGTCCTTGTAGAAGGATGGCAAACTTGGAAAAGTAGAATACCATCAAAAAAAAAAAAGAAAAGAAAAAAGGCAGTGGGGGGCGGGGGGAGAGGTGAGACATTCAACAAGTTGAATTGACACAGTGATGTCAACAAGGGGCTCAAACATAACAGAAATATTAAGTAAAATATAGGATCAGGCGATGCTTTGTTTTGTTGTGAAGAGGATAGTAATTCAGAGGCAGCTTGAAGGCATCTAATAACTTCAGACACTGATAACAGATTATATACCATTTAAGTCCTGATACAGTGCTGTGGATAAGCATTGGAATGTTAACCAAAAGATCAAGAATTGAAACCTACCAGTAATTCCTTGGAAACCCTATACTCATAGAATCCTGAAATATTGCAAGTGGAAGCTTGCATTGTTTCTTCAGTTCTCTCACCTTGAGGACTACTGAGCATGCTCTTCCCTTTTGGCTTTCTAATGCAAAGTTTTTGCACATTTCATCGTAAAAAAATGACTTTTTCTTCTCTAGCTACCCTATGAAAGTTTCTCTTTACCTCATTTACTTCCTTATTTCTTTCATTTGCCTCAGAATTTTCTGAAGAACATGTTTCAGAGACTCTTCTGTCATCCATTTGCTCTTTTCCTCCTTTCTTGACTTCTTAGTGACCTTTTGCTTTCTTCCTGTATGATGTTTCTGATGTCATTTCACAAATCTGTTTGTCTTCATTCAACACTCTCTAATGCATCAAATCTGTTCTTGAGATTATCTCTAAATTCAAGTGGGGTATGTTCAAACTTATGTTTTGTCTCTTGTGGACTTACTTTAATTTTTTTTAGCTTCATCCTAAACTTAAATATGGACAATTGATGTTCTCTTCCACACTGGCTTTAGCCTTATTTTATCTGATGAGATGGAGCTTTTCCATTTTCTCTTTCCACAGATGTAGTCAATTTGACTTCTATGTGTTCCATCTGGTGAGGTCCATGTGCATAGTTGTCTCTTTTGTTGTTTAAAAAAGGTATTTGCAATGAATAAATCATTGCTCTTGCAAAATTCTATCATGCGATCTCCGCATCATGTCTATCACCAAGACCATAATTTCTAATTACTGATCCTTCCTCTTTGTTTCCAACCTTTGCATTCCAGTCACCAGTAATTATCAATACATCTTGATTGCACATTTGATACATTTAAGACTGAAGAAATTGGTAGAGTTCTTCAATTTCCTCATTATGGATATGTAATGCATATGTAATTTTGAATAATTTTCTGACTCACAGCAACCCTGTAATGGTTTTCCAACTAGCGGGTTTTAACACATGACCTTGCGAATAGCAGTCCATTTCTTATCATATAGTGACACAACAGAGTTACATACTGTCTGGGACTGACCTCGACATAGTTGTGTTGTTCACGAGTGTTTGGTTTACGAGGAGGGGATATCCAGCGGTGACAGTGATAGTGAAAGAATACACAGACAGACAGAAGGAGGGAGACAAGGAGGCACCCAGAAACCAGGGTGGATGCATCACTGGTGGGCAAACTTGGGACTACAGACATCGTGGCCTCTGTAGGCAGCAACTCACTGCCCTGCAATCTTTACTGCATGCCCTCCAACCTGTAATGCACACCTGGGATGGCCTGCATCTCGGTTTTATTTAGGGGAGGAGCTTCACACCAAGCTGGGAGGGACTAAAACAAGATACAGCTAACATCAGTAATTTTCCAGACATTCAAGTAACTTTACAGTGTATTTCACTGGTTCGAATCCCAGTCCCGCAACTTGGTTTCTCAGGCTCAATTAACATATCTATAGCCCCTGAGCTCAGTTGGGGCAAAGTGAAAGGGAAGGACAAAAGGCTTGGGCGGAGTCCCGCTGTTTTAGCTTCCTGAGCCAGGTTTTCAGGAACTTGGCTGAATAACTTGCACTTGGGAGAGATTCAGGGAAGATGGCTTTTTTGTCTGTAGAACAAAGAACTGCGAAGTAGCTAAGATATTTTTAGTTAATCCTTTGGAGAAAGGCTTGACCTTTGAAACCTTTAGTCTCAGCTTTAGGAGGTTCTATTATTTCTCTGAAGGAGCTCTGGTAGCGTAGTGGTTACGAATCGGGCTGCGAACCTTAAGGTCAGCAGTTCTAAACTACCAGCCACTCCACGGGAGAAAGATGAGGCTTTCTACTCCCGTAAAGATTTACACCCTTGGAAACCCTGTACAGGGTCGCTATGGGTCGGAACTGACTCGACGGCACTTCCCAACAACAACAACAACAATATTTCTCTGTGGATAATAAGGGCTCATGTCTGCATTTAATTATAACATAACCGAATACTAAGATGAAAAACAATTTGCTATTAACTTCCAAGTGGCTAGATCTGTTCCTCAGAGCCTGCGACCTGTAACACTCAGGCCTATAGGGCCTTGAACTTCTGACCAGGCTTACACGGTCTGCAACAACATACAAACACACAACTGCACACACACACTTATATAAATACAAATGTAAACACACACACACATAGAGAAAGAGACAACGGGAGATGGCAAAAGCCCTGGTGTGGAGCTTCAGGTTAATGTACTGGGTGCTGGACTGCAAGGTTGGTTTGAACCACAATGTTGGCAGTTCAAGCTCACCAGCAGCTCCTAGTAAACCCTATACAGGGTCGCATTGAGTTGTAATGGACTGCAATGCTACGGGTATTGTAATTGCCAGCAAAGTCACCCCTGGTAGAAACGTTTCTTCAGAGTATCCAGGATAAGACAGATTAGGAAGGAGAGTTGAATGACTATCCACTGAAAAGCTAATGAATAGCAACAGAACATTGTCAGATATAGTGCTGACAGATGAACATCTGATTTTAGAACAGCACTCAAAACACAACTGGGGAAGAGCTGTCTCCTTAATGTATAGTTTACCTGATTGTATGAAATGAGCAAAGCTTTCAGATCCACAGTTTGGTTTGTACTGCAAAATCAACAGTTCAGACTCACCAAGTGCTCCTTGGAAACCATACACGAGGTCACTATTAGTCAGAACCAACTCAATGGAACATAACCACAACAACAGCATGGAGAGTTGAGAACTTTTGTAAATATGTGCATAGAACCTACTACTCACAAAAGTGCTGTCCCAAAACAGGAAGTAATGTTTTGTTTTAATATTTGGGGATGGTTACCATACTACAACCTAGGCTATTACAGTTGATAGAGTGCTATATATATCAAATTAGATTTTATAAATGAGAAACTCAACTTTGCTAAAATTTCATTTCTTGGCAACCCTGGCAATTGTAATGAATCCATCTTGGCAATCTTGATCTAAATGCATACATGATCACAAACTCAAATCAACATTAAAGACACTGTCTTAAATGTTGTCTCAAAAGGGAAATTTAGTTTCAATTCATATTTTTCTGAGTTACATAGATAAAATAAAAAGCAAAAGCTTAATATAATTGTTTCTGCTCTTTTTTGTATACTTTTTAAATTATATATATTTTTAATGATATAGATTAAAGCTAGGAAATAGGGACATTGATGGTTCGCAGCAGCAGAAGAGAAACATATCCAATTTGATGAAATAACTCATAAACCTTATTTATTAAGGAGAACATAGACTTGAGGATATTAACAGTATTATATTTAATGATAACTTACATGAGTCATTATATGGAATAATAGCCATAAACTCTTAAGTATTTTATGCAAAATATTTCATAGACATTTTTTCTCTGTTGTTCTTAACAACATTGATATTATAAGCAGGTACCACTAACCTTTTTTTTTTTTTTTTTTTTTTTTTAATTGTGTGTAAAGTGTAAGAACAGAATTGGAGTCCTGGTGTGGTGCTGTAGGATAAGAACTGGACTGCAAGTTCAGTTTGAACCACAAGTTCGGCCATTCACACTCACTAGTCATTTCTTGAAAACTCTAGACAGGGTCACTATCAGTCAGAACTGACTCGACAGCACTTAACAACAGCAAGAACAATATTTTCTACCCTATTTCCAATAACTTCTTTTTAAAATATTTTAAACCACTTGTATTTCAAGAACACTTTTCCAATGTTTTGGACTAAAATTATCCATAGAAAGGACTGCTGATAGAATAGAGAATTTAAATACTTTAAGGATAGTAATTCAACAAATATTTATGTATTTCTACTAAAAAAACATAATTTGTTTTGCTCTGTGATTTTGTTTCTGTCATTAGGTACCATTGAGTCGGTACTGACTCTTAGCCTCTATGCCTAACAGAACTAAACACTAACTGATCCTGCCCAGTGATGCTGCCACTTTGCCAATCCATCTCACTGGGGGTGTCTTCCTCTTTTTCTCTGACTCTCCACCTTATCAAATATGATATCCTTCTCCAACAACTAGACCTTCCTGACAATATGTCCAAAGTATAAGAGATGAAGTTTGGTCATCCTGGCCTCCAAGGAGCTCTCTGACTGTACTTCTTCCAACACAGATCTGTTTATTTTGTTTGTTACTGTGTGATAGAACAAAAAATCTTGATTTACTACATTTATTTCCATACTATAGGACTCCTGGTGTGGCACTATAGAATAAGTATGAGACTGCTGAGTGAAAGGTTGGTGTTTCAAAACCACCAGATGTTCCTCCCAAATCCTATATAGGTCACTATTAGTCAGACTGACTTGATGGCACTTAACAACCACAACATAGGTTCTTGGGAGTCCTGGTGTGGTGCTGTGAGATAGGCACTGAACTACTAACTACAAGGTAATCAGTTCAAGTTCACCACCCATCTTAAAAGACCCTATATAGGGTCACTATGAGTCTGAACTGACACCATGACACATAACAACAACTTTAATGATATGTGCTGCCAGGAGGCAGGAATTTACTTATATAACTGAAATGGAAGAAAGAGGCTATGTCCCAAATTATTCCTCTTAAAAGGTATTCTATGAGGCATTGTAACTGCAGGTATCATTTGAAAAACTTTTACCTATTTAAGCTTTTGTATAGTGAGAAAACGTATAGGCATATATCTGGGTTTTCATGCATTATTTAGAAACCCAGTTATTGCAGTGTTTAAATACTCAATTGTTAATCCAAAGGTTGGCCATGGGAACCCACCAGCTGCTGTGTAGGAGAGTGATGTGACAGTCTATTTCAGGAAAGATTTACTGCCTTGAAAACTGATGGAACAGTCTGTATCTTACAGGGTTGCTATGACTTGGAATCCACTTGATGACAGTGGGTTAGGTTTTAGGTGGGTGTATTATTTAGAAGTTGCTTTTCTGGTTATTATTCCTTTTTGGCATGAATATTACTTTTTCATGTACCAACCATCATATGCAACTGACAAGAGATCTAAATGACGATGCAAAGCCTACAAGGAAAAATGTATCTCTTATAGTACCCCCAGCACAGAACTCCATATGTGTCCTACAAAATACTAAACTAGAATTTAGATGGACACATGTATCCCAATTAGTCATGCACCCCCAGAGTCCAGAGTAGCAAGTGTGTCCCAAATAATCCTTTCTCAGAATCCAGGGAGACATATATCCCATATAATCCTATAATCATGACTAATCTGGATATGCTTCTTTTGACAATAAATGCAACACCAATCCTCTTCAATTTGTCATTCCTGGCATAGTACACCATGTGGTCATCAGATTCAAAATGGCCAATACCAGTCCACTTCAGCTCACTAATGCCTAAGATATTGATGTTTGTCAGTCAGCAGTCTAGTGTATATCCTACAGTGCTGCACTATTATGTCTAAGACAGGTAGAATCAAAGTCATCATCTCTTTAAAAGGCTAATTCCAGAAGTATACCGAGATTCTGCAAGCAGAATTCAAAAGTCAGAAAAATCCTATTTGGATCATAAATATTGCTACTAAAACACATTGTCTCTCTGATCTAAACATAGAAAAATGGAAATAAAATATAACCGATGGAATTTTCTCCAAAGTTTTTGATACTCCCATCTGAACCACACTGACTTTTTAAAAATAAGTCCTATTCTATCCATTGATAATTAGAACATGGAATGTATGAAGTTTGAATTCGGGAAAATTGGAGGTTGTCAAAAATTAAATGGAATGCATAAACATCGATATCTTAGGCATTAGTGAGCTGAAATGGACTGGTATTGGCCAATTTGCATCTGATGACAATATGGTTTACTATGTCGTGAATGACAAATTGAAGAGGAATGGTGTAGCATTCATTTGTCAAAAAGAACATATCCAGATCAGTCATGAGGTACAACTCTGTCTGTAATAGGATAATACCCAGGCACATACAGGGAAACCCAGTTAATACCATTATTATTCCAGTTTATGCACCAACCACTAAATCCAGTGAGGAAGAAATATAAGAAAGCTACCAACTTCTTCAATCTGAAATTGATCGAACATGTAATCAAGATGTATTGCTCATTACTGGTGATTGGAATGCAAAGGTTGGGAGCAAAGAGGAAGAAGGATCAATAGTTGGAAAATATGACCTTGGTGATAGAAATGATGCTGGAGCACGCATGATATAATTCTGCAAAATCAATGATTTGTTCATTTTAAATAACTTCTTCAGACAGCATAAGTAATGACTACACAAATGAACCTCACTAGATGGAATAGATAGAAATCAAATTTACTACATCTGCAGAAAGAGATGATGAGAAAGTCGAATATCACCAGTGAAAACAAGGCCATGGACAGATTGTGGAACTGACCATCAATTACTCATCTTCAAATTCAAACTGAAGCTGAAGAAAATGAAAACAAGTCCATGAGAGCCAAAATATAAACTTGAATATACCCCACCCGAATTTAGAGATCATCTGACGAACAGATTTGATACATTAAACACTAAAGACTGAAGACCAAAAGAGTTGTGGGATGACATCAAGAACATCAAACATGAAGAAAGCAAAAAGTCATTGAGAAGACAAGAAAGAAGGAAAAATTCAAAATGGATGTCAGAAGAGACACTGAAACTTGCTCTCCAGCTCAGAGATGCTAAAGCAAATGGAAGAAATGAGGAGGTACAACAGCATAACAGAAAATTTCAAATATCAACTCGAGAAGATAAATCCTAATATTACAACAAAATGTACAAAGATCTAAAGTCAGAAAACCAAAAAGGAAGAACATGCTCAGCATTTCTTGAAGCCAGAAAAAATTTAAGCCCTGATCTTTATTATTGAAAGATTCTCTGGACAAATTATTGAATGATGCAGAAAGCATTAAGAGAAGATTGAAGAAATATACAGAGTCATTGTACCAAAAGGAAATGGTTAATGTTAAACTGTTTCAATAGGTAGAATTTGATCAAGAGCCAACGATACTGAGGAAGGAAGTCCAAGGCGCATTGAATGAATTCACAAAGAACAAAGCACCAGGAATTGATGAAATAAAAATAGAAATACTTCAAGAAATTGAAGCAGCACAAAAGGCACTCACTCATCTCTGCCAAGACATTTGGAAGATAACTATCTGGCTGACTGAGTGGAAGAGATCCGTATTTGTGCCCATTCCAAAGAGAGGTGACCCAATGGAATGCATAAATCATTGGACAATCTTTTTGCTAGTAATGTTTTATTTAAATGTAATACAGAAATGGCTACAAGCATACATTGACAGAGAACTTCCAGAGTTTCAAGCCGGATTCAGAAGAGGCCGTGGAATGAGAGATATCTTTCCTGATATCCTATGGATCTTGGCTGAAAGCAGAGAATATCAGAAAGATGTTTACCTGTGTTTTATTGACTATGCAAAAGCTTTCAATTGTGTGGATCATGACAAGCTATGGACAGCATTGCGAAGTATGAGTATTTCAGAACACTTAATTGTGCTCATGAGGAATCTACACCTGGACCAAGAGGCAGTTGGTCAAAAAGAAAATGGGAACACTGAATGGTTTAAAATTAAGAAAGGTGTGTGACAAGGTTGTATTCTTTCACCATACTTATTGAACCTGAATGCTGAGCATATAATCTGAGAAGCTGAGTTATATGAAGAATAGCGTGGCTTCTGGATTGGAGGAAGACTCATTAACAACCTGTGATATGCAGATGATACAACCTTGTTTGCTGAAAGTGAAGAGGACTTAAAACATTTACTGACGAATTACATCTCAATGTAAAGAAAACAAAA
>NW_006408633.1:739731-766476 GCF_000296735.1 Chrysochloris asiatica
AGTGAGTGTTGATAGTGGATCCAAGAAAAATAAAGTCCTTGACAACTTCAATCTTTTCTCCGTTGATAAGAATGTTGTTTATTGGTCCATGGTGAGGATTTTTGTTTTCTTAACATTGAGATGCAATCCATACAGAAGGTTGTGCTTTTTGAGCTTCATCACTAAATGTTTCCAGTCCTCTTCACTTTCAGCAAGCAAGGTTGTATCATCTGCATATCACAGGTTGTTAATGAGTCTTTCTCCAATCCTGATTCCACATATTTCTTAATAGAACCCAGCTTCTCATATTATTTGCTCAGCATACAGGTTGAATAAGTATGGTGAAAGAAACCCTATACAAGGTCTCATATGTTGAAATCAACACTATGTCACTTAACAATTATAATAACAATCTTTACAGAAGCAGACTGCCTTATCTTTCTCATGCATAGCATCTTGAGTGTTGTAACTGCTAACTTTTTGTATTGCAGATGAGTGATTAACCAATGCACCACCAGGGAAGTGCTAAAGGACCCATATATTTAATTAAGAGGGTCTTCCTCTGGATCTGTTGTCATAGAAGACTTCTTATGTCTTAATATACACACACACTTATATAGAGAGAGACAGAGAGAGTATATATCTAGATATCTAGATAGATAGATAGATAGATAGATAGATAGATAGATAGATAGATAGAGAATCTCTGGAACATCTACTACTTGAGATATGTTTTTCAAAACTGCCACACTATATAATTTCTAAACCTAGACATTCCCACTCGTGATTAACACTACTTAAGCATCAATCATGAAACATAGAACTTATATAAAAGTGAATGGAAGAAATGAGGAAATAATAGAGCTGAGCAAAAAATTTCAAAGGGTACTCAAGAAGACAAAATCAAGAATTATAATGAAATGTGCAAAGATCTAGAGTTATCAAACCAAAAATGAAGAACATGTTCAGCATTTCTCATGCAGAAATAACTTAAGGAAAAAGTCAAACCTCAAGTTGCAATACTGAATGATGTAGAAAGCATCCAAAAAAAAAAAAAAAAAAAAAAACCGGAAAGAATACAGTCACTATACCAAAAAGACCACCACTCATCTGTCAGTTTGTTTTACTATGCATGTTGCTGTGATGGTGAAAATTATGCCACCAGTATTTTAAATACCAGCAGGATACACCCATGGTAGATAGGTTATCAGCTGAGCTTTCAGGAAGGGAGAAAGGAGAGGTGGACAACTTCTAAATGTTTAGCCACTAGAAACCTTATGAATAGAAATAGAACACTATCAGATAGCAACAGAATATTACATTTTAAAACATGCATTGTTCTTGTTGTTAAGTGTCGTCCAGTTAGCTCTGACCCCATAACAACCTTCTATAGGGCTTTGGAGAAGTGGAAGGTGAGTTTGAACCGTTGAATTTGTGGTTAAAAGTGATTTTGCGATCCAGGGCATTAATCCATAATGCCATACCAGGACTCCAAAACATGAATAGAACCAGGAAATTGTGAGATACAGTGCCAAAAGATGAACCCATCAGTTTTAAATTCCAATAAGATT
The DNA here is from genome assembly GCF_000296735.1 of Chrysochloris asiatica. NCBI lineage: Eukaryota > Metazoa > Chordata > Mammalia > Afrosoricida > Chrysochloridae > Chrysochloris > Chrysochloris asiatica. Next base: position 741,282 of record NW_006408633.1, read on the forward strand.
AAACTTGGGAAGACCTCCCCCTTACATTAGAGTTGACCAAGATGAAACAAATGGAGAAAAAACATTTGGGAAACTTCATTTGCTGATGTGGCACAGATCAAAATGAGGAAAAACAGCTGTAAACATCCATCAATAGTTAGAATATAGAATGCAGGAATTATTTATCTAGGAAAATTAGAAGTATTCAACAATGAAATGGAGTGCATAAATATAAATTGACATTGCTGAGCTGAAATGGACTGGTAATGGCCATTTTTAATAGTACAATCACATGGTTTGCTATGAAGCAAATGACAAATTGAATAGGAATGGTGACACATTCATTATCAAGGAGGCAGTTCTTGATGGCAGATTAGGGAGAGGTGCCATGCAGACCTTCACCAGTAATAATAACATAGACTACCAGATGAAGCAATTTCCGGGAATGGTCCCAGAACTCTGAATTACATATAAAGGAATATTTAGGATTATTGAAGGCTTACTGTTAGTGGTATTTATAGCAGAAGCAAGAAAAGTGGTGTTTTCTGATTTGCAGCAGACAGCATACCCTGGCACAACCATCTTTAGCAAGATGGAGCAGATACAATATCAAGAAAGCACTCCCATTGCAGAGGATTGACTGATCATAAAGAATAAAGGTGTGAACATTTTTTCCCAATCATTTTATCTGAGTAACTCCACTCTGGTAACTAGAGGAGGTATCTTAGCGAATGGACAGCCCACAACCCCCAGAGGCTTCTACTGCATGTGCCTACAGATCTGCTCAGCAAAGACCATTGTGCCCAGAATTAAAGAAGGGGGAAAAGTCAACAGGAAAAGCTGAAAATATGAGGGTCTTCAAAATGGCTTTGGTCAGCCCTGAGCTGTTTCTTACTAGGAGGAATATCTGTAGGGGCTTGAGGAGAGAGACAGCATTTGCTGTCATATAGCCAAGCTACAGTCACACCCTATACAATTCCACCATCTGGGCAAGAGTTAATATCAACTGCTATACACCAGAGCAGCATAGATAGCAAACACTTTATAAAATTATTCTAAGTTGAGTAATAAGAGAAATGAAAAGCGAAGCCCATCTCATGATCACATCTGCCAGTAGGCAATCAGAAAACTTAATAATACAACAGCATATATTCATCTAATTATTGAAAATGCCCCAAAAGTAGACAAGGTTCCCTAACTTGCAGATAGTACCCATTTGACCTAGCTTCATTGGCTTGATGATCAGAACTCAACTAGAGGAATTAAAAAAAAAAAAGTTGATAAAGGAAACAAGTGTAAATTGCTACAATTTGATGTACTTGACCTATACTTTTGGATGTTGTTATTGTTGTTGTTGTTATGTGCCATGGAATCGGTTCCGACTCATAGCGACCCTGTATAGGGTTTTCGAGGCTGTAAATCTTTATGGGAACAGAAAGCCTCATCTTTCTCCTGCGGAACAGCTGTTAGTTTTGAACTGCTGACCTTGTAGTTCACAGCCCAATTCGTAACCACTACACTGTAGTAACTCAAAATGCCAACTGAGAGGGAAGGAGTCTTCACATCAAGGATCCATCCTACCCCCTCTGTATACAGGGTTCATAGGGACGGGCAACTTAGACACTGGCTACCAAAATGGGAGGGGGGGGCGTGATATAAAGGCATGAAGTGACTGGCTTACAAATTTTCAAGAGGGAGTTTATTTTCAGAGTGTATGGGGAAGGTAGAATCCTCACTGAATAGTTTTCATCTTGTCTAGATGAGTCAAGGAGATGAAGATAAGATTCTTATGATCCAGTAGTAATTGTTATCATGACTAATTGCAATTGTGACAAGTAAAGGTAGATGTTTTGTGAAATAAAGGGGGGAATAGTTAACCTTACAGTCCAGGAACAGAGGACTCTAGGACCATCAAGGGAGAAGAACATGAGCAAAATGTAAGAACCTATCCAGAAAAGCAGCGACACCAGATATGGAGGCAATGATGAGGCTATGGAGAAATAGAGCTGCTGATGACTCTAGACTCTTGGAAAGAGAAAGGCTATGTGCTGGTGGCCAGGAGACAGGCTTGCAGAATATGCCCTTTAGTTGTTTCAATGACTATTTATTCCTGAGTATTTTTATGTACATTCCTCCCCCCTCCAAAAAAAAACAAAAACAAAAACAAAACAACCCACAGGTAATAAAAATAAATACTGTTGAATGACGATGCATAGAAGAGATTGTAATCTTTGCAATAAAACCATGAGTGTAAAACCGATATTCTCCCATGTAAATTATCACTCAATTCACAATAAAAACTTTAAAAAAAAAAACTTTGAGTTTTGATTCACACATTATGCCACCATATACAGGATGTCCTAATGTTATCTCTTTCAGAAAAGTTGGCAGTGATACTTGGGCAGCATTGAGTTCTTCTTGTCTCAGAGACCTTCTTTATCTTTCATACTGGTTTTTGCCTTAAAGTTTATTTTATCAGAGATTAGTACTGCCCATTACTCCTACAGAAAACCTTATGGCAGTCCATGGTACTTTTAAACCATTCAGTGTACCCTTGTTTTGTTTGAATGACTACCTCCTAGCATACATACTGATTCTTAAAGAGCATAACTAAATGTTCCAGAATATTCTTTCTCCTCAATGTTGGACACAACTTGTTATGATCCACACAATTGAAAGTCTTTGTGTAGTCAATAAAGAACAGGTAAACATCTTTCTAGTATTCTCTACTTTCAGCCAAAATCTATCTTATGTCAACATTGATATCCCTATTTCCACCTTCCTGTCTGAATCCATCCTATACCTCTGGCAGCTTCCTGTCAATGTACTGCTGCAACCATTTCTCAATTATCTTGGCAAAATTTAACATGCATGAGATAATAATATTGTCCAATGATTTCTGAATTCTGCTGGGTCACTTCTCTTTGCAACGGGCATGGATATGGATCTTTTCTAATCAGTTGGCCAGGATGCGGTCTTCCAAATTTCTTGACATAGATAAGTGAGTGCCTCCAGTGCTGCCTTGGTTTGTAGAAAGATTTCAATCCATCAATTCCCAGAACCTTGCTCTTTACCAATATCTTCAATGCACTTTGGACTTCTTCTTTCAGTATCATTGGTTCTTTATCATACACTACTCCTTGAAATGTTTGAAATTCAATTATTTCTTTTTGGTATAATGACTCTGTGAATTCCTTCCATCTTCTTGTGATACTTTTTGCATCTTTCAAGATTTTGACCATAGAACCATTTAATATTGCCAGCCAAGGGCTGAAATTTTTCTTCGGTTCTTTCTGGTTGAGAAATACTGAGTAAGTACTTCCCTTTCAGTTTTCTAACTCCAGGTCTTTGACCATTTCACTACAATATTAGTCTTTGTCTTCTTGAGCTGCCTTTTGAATTTTTCTGTTAGCCTATTTTACTTCCTTTATTCTTCCATTTGCATTAGCATCACTGTGCTGGAGAGCAAGGTTCAGAGTCCCTTGTGACATCCATTTTGTCTTTTTCTTCTTTCTTATCTTCTTAATGACCTTTTGCTTTTTTCCTGTATGAATTTCTTGATGTCATCACACAGCTCTTCTGGTATTCAGTCATTAGTGTCTAATTCATCAAATCTGTTTTTGAGAGGGTCTCTAAATTAAGGTGGGATATGTTCAAGGACATATTTTGATTCTCATGGACTTGTTTAATTTTCATCAACTTCACCCAGAACTTGCGTATGAGAAATTGATATTCTGTTCTTCAGTATGTCCTGGTTTTGTTTTTGCTGATGATATAGAGCTTTTTCAGTTTCTTTCCAAATATGCAGCCAATTTGGTATCTGTTCATTCCATTTGGTGAAGTTCCATAATATTTTATGTTGTCTTAAAATGGAATTTACAAAGAAGTCATTCATCTTTCAAAATTCCATTGTGTGATCTCCAACATTGTTTCTGTCACCAAGGTCACATTTTCCAATTGCTGATCAATCTTCTTTATTTCCAACCTTTGCATTATAATCAACAGTAAATATCAGTATATTTTGTGACACGTTTCATCAATTTCAAAAGGAAGAAATTGGTAGATTTCTTCTTCAAGTTCAACATCACTTGCTTTATTGGTGGTGCATATATTTGAATAATAGATGTATTAACTGGTCTTTCTTGTAGGCATATTGATATTATCCTATAACAGACAGCATTATACTTCAAGATAGATCTTAAGAAGTTCTTTTGGATGATGAATGTGACACAATTCCTTTTCAGTTACTTCCTGCATATAAAATTGTGTGATTGTTGATTCAGAATGGTCGATACCAGTCCATTTAAGTTCATTAATGCCTAGGATTCCTGGTATCCTGGTGTGGTGCTGGGTGTTAATTCAGTGGACTACAAGGTTGGTTTGAACCACAAGGTCAGAAGTTCAAGATCATCAGCCATTCCTTGGAAACCCTATACATGGTCATTCTGGGTCACAATTGACTCAATGGCAGCTAACAATGACTAGGATGTTGATGTTTATGTGTTTCATTTCATTTTAAGCAACTTTCCATTTTCCTAGTTTCATACTTCATATAGTCCATGTTCGTATTATTAAAGGATGTTTGCAGCTGTTTCTCCTTGTTTTTAATCATGCCACACCAGCAAATGAAGTTCTGAGAGCTTAATTCCAATCACATCATCATGGTCAACTCTACTTTGACAAGACAACTCTTCTCCGTATTTTGAATGCCTTCCAATCTACGAGGCTCATCTTTGGCAATATTCTGGTGTTCTTCATCCTGTTTCAGTGTTCAATATTCTGGTGCTGACAATGTTCCACTGCTCTTCATAAGGTTTTCCACTATTAAATATTCAGAAGTAACCTGTCCTTTTTCCTTTTCTGTCTTAGTCCAGAAGCTCCACTGAAACCTGTCCACCATGGGTGACCCTGCGGGTATTTAAAATACCGGTGGCATAGCTTCCATAATCACAGCAATACACAATCCATCACAGTACGAAAACTGACAGGTAAGTTTGTACTCTAGAAACGTTTACATTAAGGAAATCACTCATGCTGTTCTACAGGTAGGAGAGTACTAGAGCCAGGCCTGATGAAACAAGATTGGCAAGTCAGATGGCAGGCAGCCCTGGATGGTAACTGATGAACTGTCAGGATCAGCAGGTTAGATGCAGGCCACTTGTTCAAGTCCAATGAACCAGAGATAAGAGGAAAAGCCAGATAAAAGATCCAGACCCAGCAGGGAGCATACATGGCTTGTCCAGTAGATTGGAAGCAGATCATATCCCTTAGTAATCCTACCTTCAGTTGAGTGACTGCCCATAGCAGACCTTATAATAGAGTTGATTGCATATTAGATTTCAACATTGGGTTAACTACATCTTAATAGCTGAACCACTGACAATCCTGGACTTACCAAGTTCGCACAACACCTTAGCTATCATAGTCCATTCCTAGTCAACTTGGCAACTGTATATATCTCCTTAAACAATACAAAAATCTGTAAATGAAAACAATTATAAAGTAGTTCATGCTCCTAATATGATACAACTAACACCAGTATACAATAAACATACAATAAATGTCCATTTACAACTTATATTTTATAAGTGAATCAAAGAAAAATATTTTATGCATACATTCAAGGAAAAGCTATTCATTGCAATTGTTGTCCTCATTTCTACAAGTGATTTCACTGCTGTAGCTTATATTTAGAGCTGCCTTCTTCTACTCATTCAGAATTCCCTTTACCCTTGGGCTGCAACAAAGGCGGTGATGGTTTTTGCCAGATGAGGTAACCCAAACCTTGATTCCTGAAGATTATAATTCAATAGTAGTCATGTTTGAATTGGTTTGCTGTAGATTTCCATTGACTTTAATCACAGGGCATGTTAGTTTTAAGAGATGTCCTAAAAAGTTATCTGTATTTCACCCACATTCTGCTTTACCTCCATTATGTAATGTCAATCCAATTTATTCTTGATAATAAAGATTAATCATATTATCCAAAAGAGTAAATCCCTTCTTTTCCTGTTAATCTAGAGGCATGAGGAACCCAAAGTGGCCAGGGTGCAGTCTTACCTTCCAGTTCAATAGAATCAATGTTGTGTCTCCAGGTGGGAATATTTCTCACATTGGAACTAAAACATCCAGATTAATGGAGCATAGGATTACAGGGACAAGAAGCAAAGATTTTATGAGTGGGTCACTATGAGTAATAATGAGCAGTGTTGCTCCCATTTTAACCCCTTGGTTGCTGGACCCATGAATCCTGGCTATTGGAGAAACAACACCAAATTTCAGATATTTTTCTCAATTCATGTCATTATGGTCTATTGTACTTTAATGAGGCAGCTCATTTCCAGTTGTATTTTGAGTACCTTCCAAACTGAGGGGCTCATCTTATGACACTATATCTGGCAATGTTCCATTGCTATTCATAAAATTTTCATCTTCTGGAACTGTATTTGACAATGTTCCCTTGCTATTCATAAGGTTTTCAATGTTTAAACATTCAGAAGTAATCTGCTTCTTCTTCCTATGAATGACTTGGTAGGACTATGAAAATGTAAGGTAGTTATGCCCCACCAAGGGAACTGTATATCTTGATAATAAGGTTAAAAGATGCATGGCACCCTTGTGGGGCTGGAGCATGCAAATAAGGTGCATAGAATCCTAACATGGAGATTGGTCTTTTTTTTTTTTTTTTTTTTTCTATCCTGCTATGTTTAAATTGAGCCATCCCAGAGATAGAAAAGGGAGGAACTCAAAACCATCAAGGAAGAAGATCTAGGAGTGCATGTGTCCATTGAACATGAGGTACCTGTCCTGGGACCCTCCTTGATCTGAGAGATAGAGAGCTGTGACAGTACAGATGGTGACAGACATATCATGGCACAGAAATGGTGGCAGAAGAGACAGTACAACCAAGGGACTATCAAGAGAGAGAGTTGTGGTATTCCAAACACACAGAGCAAGAAAGCTGAGTGCTTTAGACAGGAGGCCAGAGTGTGGTGGCTTCAGGAACTTCTTAGAGGAGCTACATTTACCTACTCATGAAAATAGAGCTGAATTCCTTTGGGTTGAGGCTTATCGGTAAAGGGGGGAGGTGCCTCAAACATTTAATGACAGAGTTAATGAAACAAACAAACTTGGTGACATTTTCCTAAGCAGGGAAGAGGCCAAGCTGACAGGCTGAGGACCAAAGAGTGGCCTGCCTAGAAGCATGGCTGAGAAGGGCTCTCTTGATCAAAGACATGTGTTCTGAGTTATTTCTGATTCTGAATTGTGCCTGTTCATTACCTAGTAAACCCCATAATCATGAATTTCTCTGTGCTATATATGAATATTTCAGTGTATTATTGAACCTATTTGTGGAGTAAGAGTGCAGTGGGAAAGATTGATGTTAGAATTCATAAAAAGATTGGAGGGTGGTGGCATTTCTGACCTCTGTCTCATAGAAATCAGCCTTGGGCTACTGGTGATGTCTTGATTCTCTTTATTACCCCTGAAGTTAGACAAGGTCAGATGCTGCTCCCATGCCATTTTTACACTTAATCTCAGTGTAAAAGATAGAATAATTTATTTAATAGTCTTGAAGTCATTATTTATACTTATGTCATATTCTCCCACTTAAAAAACATTGGTAATAACCATATCAATAAAGAGGATAGTTTTCCAAAATCAGAACATTTTTCACTTTTCTGGAAATGATATTTCCCAGTAATGGCAAATTATACAAGTACATTTGAGTTCTTTCTGCATTGACACTCTTCCTTTGCTCAGGAGTTATTATCTATCTCGGTGAATATGAGGGGTGACAAAATTATGACTAATTTTCAGCTCAATCTGGACATTAGATGTTGACATACAGAAGTTCACACTACTATTGGGCAGAGGTGTGTGGGCACAATCATATACACTGGTAAAGAAACAACGGAGCTTGAAATTTTCATGTTTAATTTGTAAAAAAAAGTGTTTATATTTAAACATTGCTGACATGGATTTAAAAATATGTATTGTGTAACTTCTGTCAAGTATGTGCTATTTTCTTCCTAAAAATAATAAGAACTATGAGAAGCTACCACAACATGTTTTCACACTACAAAAATTTACTTTTGAGAGTGGATACATATCTACATTTTGCTCATTAAAAGTTTTTCTACGTCATGATTTTTTTTCCCCGTTTATTTAAATGACATATGAAACCCCAAACAAGGTCTCAGACACAATTATTCTTCATTGATTTAGATAGAAAGTCCCCTAAGATCAGCAGGTTTGTATCAAATTACTTCGCATAGCAAGTCAATTCATATAGCTATCAAGAGGAGCAGTTTGCTCCTAATTACTTCTGGCAGGTGTACTAAGAAATTGAGTTCCTTAAAATCAGATAATCCATGAGAGGTATATTGATTTTTTTCAAGTGTTGTAAAAAGTTTTGACAATTTTCAAGCCCAACATTTCATTGTCTATATTTTTAGTGTGGAGCCTGTGATCATTCAACTAAGAACTTGCTCATAAGATAAAACAGGTACAGAATTTTTGCACAGAGAAAGTACAAGTCTATATTCTGTGACCTAATTAATGTCTATACACCGCCTGGAGAAAGAAAACTATAAGTACATATTTATTAAATTAATGAATATTAACCACCATTGTGTAGTGTTTGATGATCTTTTATTCAAGCAAGTTTCTGAATTATTTTAAGATCTTGCTTTGTAAGCAAACTGTGACACATTTATCCAAAATTTTAGAACAAAAACAATACTAAAATTAAGTTTTATAGAAGTCCAACAGCAACACTAATCAGTTGAAAAACACAAACTTTAATTAAAAATAAAATCTCACTGTTTCTGTAGGCTCAAAAACTATATTGACTGTGTAGTGAACATTTTGGCTATGACTCAGTCATATGAAAACTTTTGGGGGCTGTTGTTAGGTGCTGTTTGGTTGGTTCTAACTCATTGTTTTCTATGTACAATAGAACAAAACACTGCCTGATCATGTGCCAGTCTCTGTGTCAATTCATCCCCATTGGGATCTTCCTCTTTTTCACTGACACTTCACTTTAACGAGCATAATGTCCTTCTCCTCAGATTAATACCTCTTGATAATGTGTTCGAAGTATGAGAAACAACGTCTTGCCATAGCTTGTCATGATCCACACAAATGAAAGCCTTTGTGTAGTCAATAAATCACAGGTAAACATCTTTCTGATATTCTCTGCTTTCAGTCAATATCCATTGGACATCAGCAATGATATTCCTCATTCCACAGCCTCTTCTGAATCTGGCTGGAATCTCTGGAAGTTCTCTGTCAATGTTTATTGCAGCTGTTTCTATATTACCTTTAGTAAAATTTATACTTGCATGGGGTATCAAATAGATTGTCCAGTGATTTCCACGTTCTGTTGGGTCACTTGCAATGGGCACAAATAAGAATCTCTTCCAATCAGTCGTCCAGATAATTGTCTTCCAAATTTCTTGGCAGAGATGAGTGAGTGCCTCCTGTGCTGCCTCACAATCTTGAAAGATTTCAAGTTGTATTCCATCAGTTCCTGGTTCCTTTTCTTTGCCAATTCCTTCAATGCACTGTGGACTTCCTTCTTCAGTATCATTGGCTCTTGATCTTGAAATTGTTGTACATGAACCATTTCCTTTTGGTACAGTGACTCTGTATATTCCTTCCATCTTCTCTGCAGCATTCAGTAATTTGCCCAGATAATTTTTCAATAAGCCTTGATTTTTTTTTTTTTTTTTCAGTTTCCCCAGCTTGAGAAATGCTGAGTGTGTTCTTCCTTTTTGGTTTTCTGATTCCAGATCTTTGCACATTTTGTTGTAATGTTTGACTTTAATTTCTCGAGCTGATCTTTGAAATTTTCTGTTCAGCAGTTATGCCTCCTCATTTCTGCCATTTGCTTTGGAGAGCATGCTTCAATGTCTCCTGTGACATCCATTTTGACCTTTCCTTTCTTTTGATTTGCAATATTTTAGTATTTTACCCATAGAAAAGAAAAATATTGCAAATTGAGGCTTGGTTTTTTTTTTTTTTTTCTTCATTTCCTTCAGCTTGAAGAATGTTAAATGTATTTCTCACATTTAGTTTTATAACTCCAGATATTTGCACATTTTGTTATAATATTTAACTGTCTTCTCAAGCTGATCTTTTACATTTTCTATTTATCTCTTTTACCTTCTCATTTGTTCCATTTGCTTTGGCATTTCTGTGCTGGAGAAAAAGATTCAGAGTCTCTTCCAACATACTATTTAGACTTTTTCTTCTTTGTTGTCTTCTTAATGACCTTTTACTTTCTTCCAATAATGCCAAACCACAACTCTTCTTGTCTTTGGTCATTGCTGTCTAATACATCACATCTCTTCTTGAGATTATCTCCAAATTCAGGTGGAATATGTTTAAAATAATATTTTTATTCTTGTGGCCTTGTTTTCATTTTCTTCAGCTTCATATTAATAACTCATGGTCTGTTCCTTAGTCTGCCCTGGTCTTGTTTTAGCTGATGATAGGGAGTTTGTTTACCATGCCTTTTCACAGATATAGTCAATTTTATTTCTGTGTGTCCCATCCATTGATTCTACTGGTATAATAATATTTTATGTTGTGTAAGCAGGTGTAATGAAGAAGTCATTGGTCTTGCATTATTCTATCATGTGATCTCTAGCATAATTTCTATAACCAAGGCCATATTTTTCAACTTCTGATCCTTTCTCTTTTTTTTCCTAACCTGTGCATTCCAATTATTAAAACATGTTGATTACATGTTTTTCTCTGATTGTTCTTCTTACTTACTATTTTACCCTTTCATATATTATCTATTTCTGAAATCTTAGGATAAATTTTTTTAATTTCTTTTTGCTGATCTTGTATTGTTTCAAAATTTTTATTTATTTTGTTCATTTGTTATTGTAGTGTTTTTCCAAATTAAAAAAAAAAAAAAAAAAATTCTGTGCTCCCATACTTTCCTTAATCTTTCTCTCAATTCATTGAAAGTACCTAACTGTTACTATTCTGAATTCTTTCTTAGGTATTTCCATTACCTTTTCTTCCTAAGAAACATTTTCTGGCTCTGCATCTTGGACATTTGTTTAAGTCATTCTCTTGTTTCTTCATGTGAACTGAAATTTCATGTTGTCTCCAAAACAATTTTTTGGGTTTTTGCTTTTTTATGTAGTTGATGACTATATTTTGGTGGGTTTTTAAACTCTTACCAACTACCTCCTGGTGGTTATAATTAGAGAAATCAATAATTTCTCTTGAATCCATCAAAAAAGTCAGGTCTCACAGAAAAGTCTTCACTTTGAAATCTAGAGAGAAAATTGCCACCAAGAAATTTCAAGACCTAAGCAATTTTTTTTTTTTTAATCTAGAATGAAATATCCAAATTGCATACATAGTCACATGTGATGGTGGTGGTAGTTTTGTACCATATAGTCAGGTCTGACTCATAGTGACCCTATGAAAGCTTTCTGAGACTGTAATTATTTACAGGAGAAGAAAAGGCTCATCTTTCTCCCATGGAACCACTGGTAGTTTTCAACTGCTTTCCATGAGATTAGCAACCTAACTTGTGATGACTGCACTACCAGAGCTCATTTAACATTTTCTCAACAACTTTTTGGGATGGTTTGAAGGCCATTTATCATTCAGACTTCTTCTCCACTACTCTACAACACAGTTTATCCACTTAAAGTAAATTGTCTATAGATAATACAAATCCAACAGCATAATTAGTGTTATGAAAATAATGATAGAAACCTACATGAATATACATAAAACAGTTAATAACAAGTTAAAACAAGTACATTCTAAATAAGTATAAGTCTCAGGTCCCCTGAAAGAGGCTTTGAAAACATGCATATTATCCTATATGTTGCAGATAATAATTGCTGAGGAAAATATTTAGGAATCCTGGTGTGATGCTATAGGATAAGAAGTGGATTGCTGTTCATACCCACCAACCACTTCTTGGAAACTCTATACAGGGTCACTATGAGTTGGAACCCATTTTATGGATAGAAGAACAGTGGCTCAATATGATAAGCAATGTACTGTAAACCACAAGGTCCATGGTTTGAGCATGCCAGCCATCCCACAGGTGAAAAATAGACTTTTGCTCTCATGAAGATGTAAAAAGCCTCAGAAACGCTATACAAGGTCTCTAAAAGTAGCAACTGAATCGAAGACTTTTTAACAATAAGAATATCAGCTGTTTTATCACATTTGCTTATTAAAGTTGTTTATATTCACACTTCAATTTTTTAAAAACAAATTTGGTATTTTACTGACTTCCTCATGTATCAATTAATGTTGTTAAGTGCTGTTGAGTCAGTTTGGACACATAGTGGCCCTGTATAGAGTTTCTAAGGAACAGCTGGTGAGGTTGAACCCCTACTTTGAGGTTCAAGCTGACTTTGCAGTCCAGTGCATTAACCCATAGTGCCACATCAGAACTCCCCTCAAAGTGAGTTGACCTTAAAGACATCAAGAGAACAAAACTTTCAGGACTTTCATTTGCTCTGTGACACAATTCAAAATGAGAATAAATAGCTACAAATAGTCATTAAAAATCAGAACATGGAATGTATGAATCTAGGAAAACTGGAAGTCATCATAAAAGAAATTAGCGGCATAAAGATGAATACTGTAGATATTAGTGATATGAAATGGGCATTTTGAATCAGACAATCTATGCTGGAAATTACAAATAAAGCACCCTTTAATTTTAAATTATATGAGTAAACAATCTTGACCTATAGTGTAACATATACATTAACTTGTGTTATTCTCTACACTGCACTTGAATTATTCTGGATAACTAAAGTCAGTAATGAGGAAACTGAAGAAGTCTACCAACTTCTTCTGTCTGAAATTTATCAAGCATGCACTCAAGATTCATTGATAATTGCTCGTGATGGAATGTGAAAATTTGACACAAGAGGAAGAATCTTTAGTTGGAAAATATGGCCATGGTGTTAAAAATGATGCTGGTGGTTTCATGATAGAATTTTGCAAAGCCAATTAACTTATTCATTGCCAATATCTTCTAACAAAAGCATAAAAGGTAAGTATACATGTGTTATCACCAGAGGAAATGTGCAAGAATAAAATTGTCTATATCTTTAGGAAAAAATTATATTGAAGCTCAAAATCACAAGCCAAAATAAGGTCAGGGCCAATTGTGGAAGAAGCGATCAATTGCTCATATGCAGTTCAATACGAAGCTGAAAAAAATTGAAATAAGTCCATTATAGCCAAAATATGACCTTAAGTATATCCCACCTGAATTTAGAGACCTTATCAAGAATAGATTTGATGCATTAGAAAAAAATGAGCAAAGGTCAGAAAAGTTGTGGGATGACATCAAGAACATTATACATGAAGAAAACAAAAGCCCATTAAAAACAGAGAGAGAGAAAGATCACTTAATGTGGATTTCAGAAGAGACTCTGAAACTTGTACTTGAACATAGAGAAACTAAAATAACAGGAAAAAATTGTAAAGTGAAAGAGATGAATGGAAAATTTCAAAGGTCAACTTGTAAAGGCAAAGTAATGTATTATTATGAAATGTATAAAGACCTGGAGTTAGAAAGCCAAAAGGGAAGAACATACTCAGCATTTTTCAAGCTGAAAGAAATGAATTAAAAAAAAAAAAAGAAATCAAGCACCAAGCTGCAATATTTAATGATTGTAAGAACAAAATTAAGAGTCCTGGTGTGGTGTTGTAGGACAAGCACTGGATCACGAGGTCAGTTTGAACTGCAAATTCAGAGCTTCAAACTCACCAGATGCTCCTCATAAACCCTACGCAGGGTTGCTATGAGTCAGAACTGATTCAACAGCACTTAACAACAATTACAATGGGGGAAATGTTAATGACACAAGAAAAGTTTTTAAAAATTTGAAGGAATACAAAGAGTCACTGTAACCAAAAGAAATGACTGATGTTCAACCATTTCTAGAAAGCATACAAATAAGAACCAGTGGCACTAAAGGAAGAGTCAAAGGTTTACTGAAGGCATTGGCAAAAACCAAGGCTACAAGAACTAATGAAATACAAATTGAAATGTTTCAACAAACTGATACAGCACTGGAGAAGCTCACTCATCTATGCCAAGAAATTTAGAAGACAGTTACCTGGACAACCAATTGGAAAAGATTCATGTGTACACCCATTCAAAAGAGTGCTAACCCTATTGAATATGGAAATAATAAAATATTTAGTATCACCTGAAAGTAAAATTCTCTTAAGGATAATTTAAAAATGGTTGCAACCGTACATAGACAAGAAACTGCTAGAATTGTAAGCCAGGTTCAGAAAAGTATGTGGAACTAGAGAGATATCATTGCTGACATCAGATGGATCTTGGCTAAAAGCAGAAAATACCAAAAAGATATTCACTTGTGCTTTTTTGACTATGTAAAGGTATTTACTGAATGCATCATGATAAACTTTGGATAATATTGAAAAGAATGGGTATACCAGAATATTTAATTGTGCTAATAATGAATCTGTACTGAGACCAAGAGGAAATTATTAAAATGGGGCAAGGGGATTAATGGCTTATAATCAGGAATTGTGTACATCAGGATCATACTCTTTCAGCAAATAATCCAAGAAGCTAGATTATATGAAGAAGAACTTGGCATCTGGATTGGAGAAAAACTCATTAACAAACTTCAATATGCAGAGAATAAAACCTTGCTTTGCTGAAAGTAAAGAGGACTTATAATATTTACTGCTGAAGATCAAAGACCACAGCCATTTCACCTCAATGTAAAAAAAAAAAAAAAAAAAAAAAAAACCTCACAACAGGACAAATAAAATAACACCATGATAAATGGAGAAAATATGATGGTGCCAAAGACTTTGTTTTGCTGGGGTCCACAGTCAACACTCATGGGAACAGAATTCAAGAAATAAAATGAAGTATTGCATTAGGCAAACCTGTTTCATAAGATATCTTTAACTGTTCAAGAGCAAAGCTGGCAGTTTCAGGACTAAGGTGCAACTAACTCAAGCTATGGCCTTTTAAATTGTCTCATATGTATGTGAAAGTTGGACAATGAATATGGAAGATTGTAGAAGAAACAATGTATTTGAACTGTAGTATTGGAGAAGAAAATTGAAAGTACCATGGACTGCTAAAAGAACAAACAAATCTGTGCTGGATGAAGTGCAGTGAGAATGTATCATAGAAGTCAGGATGGTGACACGTCTTTCATACTCTGGACATATCATCAGCAGGAATTCAGTCCTTGGAAAAGGACATATGCTAGGTAAAATGGAGGGTTAGGAAAAAGAGGGAGTTCCCCAGCAAGATGGATTGAATCAGTGGTACCAACAATGGACCTAAAAGGAACAAAATTGTGAAACGGCTTGGGACGTGGCAGCATTGCATTCGACCTTACATAAGGTAGCTATGAGTTGGAACCAACTTGAAGGAACCTGTTGTTATTGAAAGTACCGTGGAGTTGGTTCTGACTCATAGTGACCCTGCACAGGGTTTCCAAGGCTGTAAATCTTTACGGGAGCAGAATGCCTCATCTTTCTCCCATGGAACCACTGGTAGTTTTCAACTGCTGACCTTGAGTTTGGCAGCCCGACTCCTAACCTCTCTGCAGAGCTCCTTTAAAGGAACTAGCAACTACACATTCCTGCCATTTAGCCAGACTTCAAAAAAGTTAAACAATTTATAGCACCTCATTCTGAATACTAAACTCCCCCTAGCATGCATGGTTTACACATTTAGGCATAAATAGTCATTGTTTTTCAAAAGTTTCTCATAAAAATATAACTAGCAACCTCTTACATTGCCTGTTTTCTTGATTATTTTTTCAGTAGTGTATCCATTTCCTTAAATATTGAGACCTAGACCTTTAAGATATACTTTTTTCTAAAGCTAGAAATCACTCTAAGCACCTGCACTAACTGTACTCTGAGTTAATTCTATAATCCAGTCACAGTCAGACTCTCATCATTAGTATTATCTATTATACTGTGTATGAATCTTATTCTGAGGGCAATTTAGAGTTGTTATGTCCTGAATGAGTCATAGATGCTCTCTTGTATTGAATTTAGCAAATTGTGGATCCCTATTCCACTTCAAAGTATTTTTTCCATATTTTAATAAAAGGTCATAGCATTTTATAACTTAAAGAAATAAGATGAAATTGAAAGTGAAGTGAAGGTCAAAGTAACATGACTTAGGAATAAAAATCAAGCTATAGATGATCTTTCAGGTCTCAAGAAAATTAAACAAAGAAAATGATAATCAATTTCTCTATTCTATTTATATTACAAATATGTGTTATCAAACATTTGAACACTCCAATAAAATTAATGAAGGTGATATACTTTGTCACAAAAGGATATAATGGGGCTAGATAAGAAATGCTGGCATAACATTGATTGTAATAAAATATATTAACATCCTATTTTGTTCTGTAGACATAATTTATCATTGATGTGGGTGGATAAATTTTGTTTTCAATTATAATATCATGAGTTTTATTCAAATATTCATTTAATGTAGTAAAACCTTGCTGAACATACTAGGCAGAAATCTAATGACTCATTACATATTGTTTGCTTAGTCTATAATAATGTTGTTGTTGTTAAGTGCCGTCGAGTCGGTTCCGACCTATAGCAACCCTGTACAGGGTTTCCGAGGGTGTAAATCCTTACAGGAGTAGAAAGCCTCATCTTTCTCCCGGAGAGTGGCTGGTAGTTTCGAACTGCTGACCTTAAGGTTCGCAGCCCGATTCGTAACCACTACGCATGTTAAATTTTGGTTATGGTGTTGATGAAGAATAAAGTTTATTGAATAAATCAACATAAAAACAAAATTGGTTTGCAAGTGCTTTGAAACTATCTCAGAGAGTAAAAAACTAAATATGTATGTTTTAAATTGAAATCAACCTAAGTTAGCACATGGATTCTACACATTGTTCTGACTGAAAATTAATTCATCTATCCTAGCACCACTTTTTTGGTCTGATCATTTTAAATTTTATGATTAGAAATTCAAAAAGAAACACAGATGTACTCTTTCTCTATAAGAGAAGGCAGGTTAAGACAAAGGTATTGAAAATATAGCTTTAAGTGTCATATTTAGATCTTTGAATATACATTTATATATAAATTCATCTAATAAGAATTCCCACCATTCTTTTCTCAGCTTGTCATCCTGTGGCGGCTTGCATATTGTTGTGAGGCTGGCAGCTATGTTATCGATATTTTGAATGCCTGCAAGATCATCCATGATGGACAGGTTTCAGACGAGCTTCCAGACTAAGACAGATTAAGGAAGGACAGACAGAAAAGTTCTGACTATTTAACCACTTAAAAACTTGTGAATAGCAGTTGAGTACTGTCAGAGAACACCAGAATATTGAATATTGAAACATATGAACTGCACCATAACACAGTCATATAAAGTGCCAGAAGATGAGCCACTCAAGTTGGAAGGTGCACACAATACTATTGGGAAGAGTTGCAAACCCAAAAGTAAAACATATCATGATGAAGGGAATGGAGTGAAGCTATTGCGCCCTTCATTTGTTAATGGAACACAACTCAAAAGGAAGAGAAACAGCTGCAATTATCCATAATAATTGAAACATGGATTGTACAACACATGAAACTAGGAAAATAGTTGTTGTTGTTAAGTGCCATCAAGTCAGTTCCAACCCAAAGCAAGCCTGTATAGGGTTTCCGAGGAGCGGCTGGTGAGCTGGAACTGTCGAACTTGTGGTTCAAACAGACTTTTCAGTCCAGCACCACACCAGGACTAGGAAAATTGGAAGTTAACAAAAAAATGAAGTGGAATGTATAAACATTGAGCTGAAATGGATTGGTATTGACCATTTTGAATCTGACAACCACATGATTTACTACATCTAAAATGACAAATTGATGGGGAATGGCATCACATTCATCATCAAAAAATACATTTCAAGATCTACCTTGAAGTATAATACTGTCTATGATAGTGTAATATCCATTTGCCTACAAAGAAGATCAGTTAACATCACTATGATTAAATGTGCACATCAGCCCCTAAAGCCAGTGATGATGAAATTGGAGAATGCTACCAACATCTTCAGTCTGAAATTGATAAAACATGCAATCAAGATATAATGATGATTACTGACAATTGGAATGAAAAGGTTGTAAACAAAGGAAAAGTATAAATATTTGGAAAATATGGCCTTGACAAACAGAAACAATACTGGACATCACATGAGAATTTAGCATGATCAATGCCTTCTTCACTGAAAATATGTTCTTTTAAATAATATGTAAGTTGGCTATACACACAGACATAATCAAATGCCATACATGGATACAAAATTTACTACATCTGTGAAAAGGGCTGGTGGAAAAGCTCTGTATCATCAGCCAAAGAAGGCCAGGGGAAGACTGTGGAACAGATAATAAATTGCTCATAAGCAAGTTCAGTCTGAAGCTGAAGAAATCTAAACCAATCCACGAGAGCCAAAATATTACCTTGAACACAGCCCACCTGAATTTAGAGATCACTCCAAGGAAAGATTTACTTCATTAAACAGTAACGACCAAACCCAGAAGAGTTGTGGGATAACTTTAAGAACATTATAAAGGGAAAAGCAAAATGTCATTATAAGACCAGAAAGAAGGAAAATACTAAAATGGATGTCAGAAGAGACTCTGAAACTTTCATTTCTTTTAGCAGCCAAGTAGAGATGCTAAGTAAATGGAAGAAATGAGGGGGTAAAAATGCTGAACAGAAAATTTCCAAGTTCAGCTTGGTAAGACAAAGCAAGAATTATAATGAAATGTGCAAAGACCCGGAGTTAGGCAACCAAATTGAAGACATGCTCAGCATTTCTTAAACTGAAAGAATTGCTTAAAAAATTCAAGATTCTACTTATTATACTGAAGGGTTCTGTGGACAAAATATTGAATGATGCAGAAAGCATCAAAAGAAGATGGAAGGAGTGCAAGGGTCACTGTACCAAAAGGAAATTGTTGATGTTAAGTCACTTCAAGAGGCAACATATGATCAAAAGCCAGTTGTAATGAAGAAAGAAGTCCAAGGTGCACTGTAGGCATTTCAAAGAACAAGGCTTTGGGAATTGATGGGATATGTATTGAAATCTTTAATAAAACTGATGCAGTTCTGGAGAAACTCACTCATCTATGCCAAGAAACCAGGCCAACTGATTCGAGAAATCCATATTTGTGCCCATTCCAAAGAGAGGTGAGCCAACAGAATGTGTAAATTGGACCATATCATTATTATCACATGTAAGGAAAATCTTGCTAAAGATAATTCTAAGACAGCTGCAATAGTACAATGTAATGAAACTGACAAAGGTTCAAGCCAAATTCAAATGAAGATGTGGAATGTGATATATTATTGCTGATATCATATAATGTTGTCTGAAAGCAGAGAATATCAGAAATATATTTACATGTGCCTTATTGATTATTTCAATAATGTGGATCATAACTATGGGGCTCATAATAAGCAATGGACCACATTACAGAAAATGAGTATACTGGAGCTATTAACTGTACATAAAAAAAGAGGCAGTCCTTTGACCAGAACAAGGGGACATCGAATGGTTTACATTCAAGAAAAGTGTTCACCAGGGTTGTATTCTTTCTCCACACTTATTCAGTCTGTATGCTGAGCAAATAATATGAGAATGTGGCATCAAGATTGAAGGAAGACTTGTTAACAACCTGCTATATGTAGATGATATATCCTTGCTTACTGAAATCAAAGAGAAATTAAAATTCTTACAGATGAATATCTACGACCATAGCCTTCAGCTTGGTTGCACCTCCACGTAAAAAGGACAACAATCCTGACCACTATACAAATAAATAACATCATGATGAGTGGAAAAAAATATTGAAGTTGTCAAAGACTTCATTTTACTTGAATCCACCATAAACAGTCATGGAAGCTACAGTCAAGAAATCAAATGACGTATTGCATCAGGCAAATCTGACAAGGAATGAGGAAGACAACAAAAAAATTTCTGTTTTTGAGTTATGGTGTTGGAGAAGAAAATTGAAAGTACTGTGGATTGCCAGAAGAACAAATAGTTTTGTATTAAAAGAAGTAGAACATGAATGCTCCTTAGAAGACAAGATGGTCAGACTTTGTCTCATTCTTTGGACATATTATCAGGAAGGACCAGTCCCTGGAAAAGGACATAAAGATTGATAAAATGGAGGGTAAGGAAACAAGAGGTAGACCCTCCAACTAAATGGGTTTGTACAGTGCCGGCAACAATGTGCTAACATTTTACAATGATCGTGAGATTGGTGTAGGAACTGACAGTGTTCCATTCTCTTGTGCATAATGTTCCTATGAGGCAGAGTTGTCTCAAAGTCACCTAATAACAACAACTTACTATACTATGCAGACAGTTTTTTGTAGTAATGTGGCATTGGTAATATGAAATATTTCTGCCTTCCTCTAAGTTTAGTAATGAGGTAGAGTATAAACAAATATTCAGAGAAGTTACTGTTACTACTGTTAGTTGGTGTCAAGTTGATTGTGACTCATGATATCTCATTGTTAGAACTGCTTCATATGATTTTCAAAGCTGTGACTTTTGGAAAGCAGATCATCAAGCCTATTTTCCAAAGTACTTCTGGGTAGGCTGAGGCATTAACATTTCAGCTAAGAATCAAGCACTTAACTGTTGTTGCCACACAGATTATTATATAATACTACTTCTGTTCATTACCCTTGAGTCAGCTACAATTTGTGGTCACCCCAGAACTCTACTTGTGCCATCTTCAAAATTGTTGGTGTGCTGTAGTCCATTCATTGTTACTCTGTATTTTTAATGTCTTCCAATATATGTTGCTGATCTTTCAACATTATATCATATAACATTTTGTTGTGATCCATAGGTGTTCACTGATTAACTTTTTAAAGTAGAATACTAGGCATTCTTCCAATTTTGTCTTACTCAAACCCATCGACCATGTAACCCTACTAAAATTTGAGATAGTGGTGGCATAGATTACAGTATTATAGCAACATACAAGTCATCAAATTGACAGATGGCAGTATTTATATGAAGATGCTTTTTAAAAAGTTCATGGAAATGTGGATTTCTAAAATAATGGAACTTTTCATAAATTTTGTACATGTGTTTGTGTGTATATATACACTCAAGTAGCTTAAACAGAATATGTACGTATTCAAGTAGGTTAGAGTTTATAACCTTCCAATTAAATATCAAGCTTCTCAGTGCAGGATATAATTAATGCACTGGACTGCAAGGTCAGTTTGAACTGCGGGGTCAGTGGTTCAAGCTTATCAACCACTACTTGGAAGCCCTATGTTGTTGTTGTTATGTGCCGTCGAGTCGATTCCGAGGGTTTCCGAGGCTGGTCTTTTTCCTGCAGAACAGCGGGTAGTTTCAAACTGCTGACCTTGCTGTTCGCATCCCGATTTGTAACCAGTATGCTACCAGAGATCCTGGAAACCCTATACAGGGTCACTATGAGTCAAACCAACTCGACAGCATTTAACAGCAACAACATAAATTAGAAAGATATAAAGAGAAAGGCATACTCATTTTGTGAAAGAAATAACAAAAAAAGAAGTTTGTTAGGTTGGTAGATAAGGTATAACATAAAGAATACATACTTCTATAATGAAGTCCTGGTTTGACGCTGTAGGATAAGCACTGGCGTGCTAATCACTAGGTTGGTGGTTCAAGCCCATGAGGTACTCCTTGGAAACCCTGTGAAGGGTTGCTATGAGTTGAAACTGACTCAAGGGCACTTAACAATAACAACAACAAATACTTATATAATTGTAATGTATCAGAAATAACAAAAAGACTAGATTGATTGTATTAGAAGAGAATATGAAAGAGGTGAGTGATAGAAAATAATTATGTTTACTGATTGCCTGGTCTTTTCCATATGTCTTTATGGTCATACAGACAATTTTTCTGTTCTCATTTATGGAAATTGAATTGTAATTAAGTTTGAGCCAAGAGAATATAAGTGGATGTGTGCATTCCCAGATGTTGTTGTCTGTCACTCCAGAAAGTCCATAATCCTCTTTATGACTGAATATAGAGAATCCGCATCCTAAAATATTACATGTTGAAGATTTGCTAGAGCAATACATGGGAAAGGCACAGTTCTTTAACTAGCATTTGCAGGATATCTTCTCATTTATTGGGAATATTTATTTTTCAATCCACATTAGTAATAAATTTAGTTGTGTTTAGTTTATGAGGTTTGGAATGTCTCTGTTACAAAAAACATTGTTACAATAGCTACTATAGATAAATTTAGGATCATTGTAAAGATTTTATAGTTAATGTGAATAAAAAGGAGTTCATCGGAGATTTGAACTGAGAACTGACATATTCTGAAATGTGTTTTAAAGAGACACCACTTTAAATTTTTATCTAATGAAATATTGTGTTGTTTTCTGGTGGCATGGTGTTGATTCCATCTCATAGTGACACCATCTACAACAGAATGAAATATTGTTTGAGTTCTGTACCATCCTCACAATGTTTGTTCTGTCTGAGTCCTTCATTACTGCCAATGTTTCAATCCAGCTTGTTGAGTAACTATTACGTCACCTCTTCATGAGTCTTATTATTTCAAAATTTAAATCTTCATAATTTTATTCTTGCTCCTAATCCCCATTTCTTGTTATGTACCATGGAGTCGGTTCCGACTCATAGCGATCCTGTACAGGGTATCCAAGGCTGTAAATCTTTATGGGAGCAGAAAGTCTCACAGCTGGTATTTTCAAACTGCTGACCTTGAGGTTCGCACAGTTCTAAATATATTCTTCTTTCATAGGACCTTGTCATTTTCCAACATATACTTATTATTTTTGTTTTGTCTCCTTGACTAGTGTGTAAACTCCACATAGGTAAGGATCTGTGTCTATTTTTTCACTAATGAATTTATCACTTAAACAAGTTGCTGATCAGTAACAACAGTGTAGTGAATTCTTTAATGTCTATTTTGGCTATTGTTGTTGTTGTTGTTGTCAGGTGCCATCGAGTCGGAACCGACCCATAGCGACCACATGCACAGCAGAACGAAACAATGTCCGATCCTGGGCCAACCTCACTACCGCTGCCACACTTGACGCCATCAATGATGCCACCTGGATGATCCATCTCGTTGGGGGTCTTCCTCTTTTTCTCTGACCCTCCACCCCACCCAGCATGACATCCTTCTCCAACGATTGTTTCCTCCGGACAACATGTCCAAAGTAGGAGAGACGAAGCTTAGCCATCCTGGCCTCCAAGGAGCACTCTGGCTGCACCTCTTCCAAAACAGATCTATTGGTTCTTTTGGCAGTCCATGGCACTTTCAGTACTCTCCTCCAACATCACAACTCAAAGGCATCAATTCTTCTATGATCTTCCTTATTCACTGTCCAGCTTTCACATCCATATGAGGCTATTGAAAACACAATGGCCTGGGTCAGGAGCACCTTAGTCCTCAAGCTGACATTTTGGCCATAGATTGTATAAATCTGCATTAAATGTATTTTTCCCTGATAGATCTAGGTACGAGAATAGAGGGGAAGATTTTGATGGATTCTAAGACTCAGTTATGACTGGCTGTTAACAGTATTGTGATTGTAAACACTTCGAAGTCTAATGAGGTGAAATGTCAATGTTACCATCATGCTGAGTTTAAAATGAGCCATCACAGAAGCATCACACTACCATCAAGAAGAAAGTCAGCTAAGGAGTATGTTCTTTCAATCCTAATATCCCTGGAGACTCCTCAACCCAGGGACAGAAAGATGTGACACCAGAATAGTGTCACGGGAGCAGCAGCAGAATCAAGAACTAAAGCAAAAGCGAGAGCAGTGGATTCTACAATGATGAAGCTAGTAAAGTTGAGTGATTTGGACAGGAGGCTGGTTTGCAGAGTGGATGACACCTGACACTTAATTTGGAGTGCTGAGTGTGTTGGCCCACAGAGCTAGAACCCATTGCCTTCAGATTGATTCTTTTGGTGTCATGGTGTGTCCTGTGTGTATTTAACAGCAACCCAAAAAAGAGCTCTGTAACATTTGGTAGGCAGATAAAGGCCTGCCTGTGAACATTACTAAGGAGATGCTGTCCTGAATGGAATAGCTGTTCCCTGAGGCTTTCTGACCCTGTTTTATGGCCTGCTAATTTCTCAATAAACCCCATACTGTGAGTATTGTGTCTGAATACAGTGTGGTCATTGCAATGATGCACTGAGACTATCTATTTAGCATTCTGTGGGAGGTATGGTTCAATGTCATTTTATTTATTTATTTATTTTGCAACATAGAAAATTGGTTTAACATAGCTTATTTCCAAAAGTGGATTGTAGTAACTCTACTAATATTAAATATATATTTACAATTAAAAACAAATAAAACAAAAAGCACATTTTGCCTTATATAAACTGTTTCACTTAAATACTTTAAACAAATACATTTTTAAGACTTCATAAAAATGGAAAGAAAAACCATAAAATGTATTCACTATGTCTTTATTAAAAAAGTGATTTCCCTTTTCATGTCATCGTAGACACATTAGTAATAGCAAATGGCAGTAATTTTGCACATCATGATATTCTAGAAAACAGACTATGTATATCTGCCATTTAAACTTCCAGAAAAAATGTTCTTGCATTATTGAGTAGCACCATTATTTTTCAGAATAATATTTTAATGCTTGTTTTAAAGGAAGGACTCAACCAAGCAATGCTGCAAGCTAAGGCATTTATTCCAGATTCACTGGTAAATGTGAGAGTCTCAAACTTTATATTACAAGAATTTAAAATGTGAAATGTATTAAATTTTTGAAAAGAAATTTTTCATTTAAGCATGAAAAGAATTTTTATAGCTTTCAAAAATAATTATTTAGCTTTAGATGGATATGCTACATAAAAGATGAAGAGGAGAAAAAAGGAAGAAGTTATTAATTATAGTTATACTCTTATTATGAACAGAGATCTAAGATTGTGTGAGAAACTCAGAAGTAAAAAAAAAAAAAAAAATCTTTTTATGCTTCAAAACATATGCATCCTCCAACATCTATCCAGTGTCAATATTTTCTTATTCACATATTTTTCTGTAATTATTTAGCTTTAGATGGATATGCTACATAAAAGATGAAGAGGAGAAAAAAGGAAGAAGTTATTAATTATAGTTATACTCTTATTATGAACA
>NW_006408633.1:766576-767542 GCF_000296735.1 Chrysochloris asiatica
GAGGAGAAAAAAGGAAGAAGTTATTAATTATAGTTATACTCTTATTATGAACAGAGATCTAAGATTGTGTGAGAAACTCAGAAGTAAAAAAAAAAAAAAAATCTTTTTATGCTTTCAAAACATATGCATCTCCAACATCTATCCAGTGTCAATATTTTCTTATTCACATATTTTTCTGTATAATGCCATCTTTTTCATTACTGGCAAAAGACATGCAGGTTGTTATTTCCAATGGGTAAAGAGATCCTGTGGTTTTAAATAATAGGACCACATTTTCACAGTAATTTGGAGGAGAGATTAGGATCTAGAACTTTTGACTTCCAGTCTAATGTCCTTTCTACTCTACCATGTCTCATTTCAGTGCTGGGAATGTAGACCATGTAAACAAACAGTCCATATCATGGGACTTCATACACAACAAAAACAAGCTTTAGCTACTTCTGTGCCATTCTTATTATCAGTTGCATATTGAAACATTGTAATCCATAGGGGTTTCATTGGATAATTTCTGAAAATAGATGACCAGTCCATTGTAATATGGAAAATCAATTGTTTCACAGTCTCATATACCACTCCACTGACAGTTGGTTGTGCTTGAGGTGCATTGACTGAAATAAAAACTGGATCTCCCAAATAGTAGAAGAGAACCTACCACTGAAACACCACTACCAACATAATAAAAACCAGTTAGCATCAACTGATAAAATTCCTGATAGAATTAGTATACCAATAAGAAAATGAAAATGCCCACAATTGTTGATCTTTTGATAGAATTTATACATAAGGGTTTGTGTAGAGTACTGTGTTTTCTTGAAAATATCATGGAAAATTTTCATTATCTTTTATTTACATTTTCTATGGAATTTTGAAGACCCCTAAGAAATAAAGTATATTATGTAAATATTTGTTGGCATTAATACTTATGTGCAATCCTTGACAGTAAAATTTAGAACATATAAGTATGGA
>NW_006408633.1:768031-768633 GCF_000296735.1 Chrysochloris asiatica
AATTATTCACTATTGTATCACAAGAGACCTATCTGCATTTCATTTCATCAGCCCCGCCTAGACAGAATGGATACTACTCAGTGGAGATTCTACCTGCCTTCACACCTTCTGGATCTAGGTTCCCTCTTGAAAGCTTGTAAGCCAGTCACTTCTTACCTTTGTATTGGCCCCCATTTTGGGTACCCAATATGCAAGTTGCCCATCCCTATCTATTCTGTGTATGGAGGGGGTGGGAATGTTCCTTGCTATAAAGATTTGTTCCCTCTGTTGAGCTATTGCATCCATAGGTCAAGTTCATCAAATTGTATAAGATTACTCTTTTTTTCCTCTTCTTTCTTCTAGTTGATCTCTGATCATCCAGTCATTGAAGCCAGGTCAAGTGGGTATTATCTGCAAGTGTGGGTGTTCTTGTTCATATGCCCTCTCTTCGTTTCAGCTGGATGCTTCACTCTCCACTCTAGTCCTCTGTGGTTTTGTTTTAGTTTTTTAAAAAATCTATTTCCTGGTGTGGCACTGTGGGTTAACACACTGGACTGCAAGGTTGGTTTGAACCACAAGGTCAGGGTTCAAGCTCACCAGCTGCTCTCCTTGGAAACTCTATA
>NW_006408633.1:783096-783523 GCF_000296735.1 Chrysochloris asiatica
TTTTCCTTCATATAACCCATCTTCTGGAATTATTTGCTCAGAATGCAGGTTGAGTAAGTATGGTGTAAAAATACAACCCTGTCACATAACTTTCTTAATTTTAAACCTTTCATTTTTCTCATGTTATGTTCGATCAACTGCCTCTAGGTCTAGGTACAGATTCCTCATGAGCACAATTAAGTGTTCTGGAATACTCATATTTCATAATATTGTTCATAGCTTGCCATGATCCACACAATGTAAGGCCTTTGCATAGTCAATAAACCACAGGTAAACACATTTCTTATATTCTCTGCTTTCAGCCAAGTTCCATCAGACATCAGCAATGGTATGTCTCATTCCATGTCCTTTTGTGAATCAGCTTGACCTTCAGGAAGTTTCTCTGTCAATGGATGCTTGCAGCTGTTTCTGTAGCAACACATAAATA
>NW_006408633.1:784768-789910 GCF_000296735.1 Chrysochloris asiatica
TGATAGAAATGATGCTGTAGAACGTATGATAGAATTCTGCAAAATCAATGATTTGTTCATTTCAAATACCTCACCTGATGGAATACATAGAAATCAAATTGACTTCATCTGGGGAAAAAGACAATCATCCATCAAAACAAGGACAGGGGCAGACTGTGGAACAGACCATCGATTACTCATATGCAAATTCAAATTGAAGGTGAAGAAAATGAAAACAAGTCCACAAGAGCCAAAATATGACATTTGAATTAATAGCACTTAGAAAACATGGAATCCATAGTTTATGTATTTTCCTAAATATTATTTAGCAGAACTCTTTATCAACATCCAATAAACAGATGTGAGAACGACATAAAAGACTTGTTTTCTGAAATATCAATTATCATTTTCACATCTTCAACTGCAAAAAGGTTTCATTTTAATGTCAATGTATTCCTGTGCAAGTAGAATAACTGAATCGATTACCTCTGTTATAGCATTGTTCCTGTTGTTAAATGCTGTTGAGTTTGTTGTGACTCATAACAACCCAGTATATGGTTTCTGAAGAGCTACTGGTGAGTTTGAACCCCTGACATTGTGGTTCCAACTAATATTTCAGTCCTCTGCATTATCTCACAGTGCTATAATGTTGTTGTTGTTAGGTCCCATCGAGTTGGTATCAACTCATAGCAAACCTATGCACAACAGAACAAACATAATATTGGTGGTGGTTATGTACTGTGGAGTCGGTTCCGACTCATAGTGACCCTGAACAGGGTTTCCAAGGCTATAAAACTTTTTGGGAGCAGAAAGCCTCATCTTTCTCCCGTGGAGCATCTGGTAGTTTCAAACTGCTGACCTTGTGGTTCGCAGCCCGATTCATAACCACTACACTACGAGAGCATAATAGAATGAACATATCATTAGGGGTTTAGAAAATAACATAACTGAGTTCAGCTTCAACTTCCATGAAATACTAACTCTGTGGCTTGAACAAATCATCTAAATTCGGAATGCTTAGTTTCACTGTTGGGTAAAGCAAATAAGTAACATTAATTACATCCTGATTTTGTAATGATTTACTAAGATGATGGATGTAAAAGACCTGAAATATAATAGATTTTCAATAAATGTTCACTATTAATTAAAAGGGCCTAAGGTCTTCAGTCTAATTGTCCAAAATCCAATGCCTTTCATAAAAAATAGATAATCAGAAATAATAAATACAACTCTTTAAACAGTTTGAACTTTAGGTACAATTGCATAGTTTAGAAATTCAAGGCTGCATTTGTAGAAAATTTCTAGGTTTAGCAGACAAATAGATTCACTACAATCTCATCCATATTCCGAAAATTCCAAAAACGAGGCTTATCCAAAAGATAGAATTAAAAATGTCATGTAAAAGAAAGCACCAATATGACATAAAATTTTTAGTTTATTGTCTTCTGTGGTTTTCTTATTTGCAATTTCAGATATTTTATTTATCTCAGAATTCATTAAGTTTAACAGTTTCAATCTTTACATTTGCCAAATCATTGTTTAGACAGTCACACACACAGAAAGAACATTAATATATAACATACTGATACATAACACACTACATAGAGAGAGAGATGAGTAGATGGGTAGTAAAACACATTCTTTTCTTCTCAAGAGAAACCTTATATTACTGTTATTTTTGTTTTTAAGTGCTGGTGTTTGGTTCCAACCCATAGATACCCTGTATAGGGTTTCTGAGGAGCGGCTGGTGAGCTTAAACCACCGACCTTATGGTTCAAACTGACCTTCCAGACCAGTGCATTAACCCACAACACCACATCAAGACTTTGTTATAGAAATTGTTGTTGTTGTTAGGTGGCATCGTGTTGGTACAGACTAATAAAGACCCTATGCACAACAAAGTGAAACACTGTCCAATCCTGGTCCTAACTCACAATCCTTGCTATGCCTGAGCCCATCGCTGCCGTCACTGTGCCAATCCATCTCGGTGGGTATCTTCCTCTTTTACTCTGACCCTCCACTTTACCAAACATGATTCTCTTCTCCAGTGACTTGTAGCCTAAGTTAAGAGTTTTCTGTGCTAGCTAGTCTCCATAGAGACAAAGTAATCCTTTCTCTGGCTAATCCTGACCTTATTTCTTTCTTACATGAAGTGAATAATAAGTTCCTTTTTAAGATTGTATATTTCTTTTACTTCACTTGTCAAATGGAGCCCAGAAAAACATTATTTCAAATCAAAGCATTTTAGACAGTAAGATAAATTTCATGTCTTAGAAAAGTTATCAAAAATTGTTATTTTAAAAAAAAGTTAATGTACTTCAAAGAGTAATGCTTTTTATTACCTTTAAAATGTTATTTTTTTAAAAAGAAATTTGATATTTAATTTTATTTTTCTTTATGATGTAAATAGAACAATGGCAAAAAACATTGTGAATATTTGGAAAAGACAATGGAAAAAAATTGTGCCTCAATGCAGGATTGTTAGTTTTTCTAAATGTTTTCCCAAAGGAACACAAATAGAGGAAGACTCTGGAGGAGCTGATTAACACAGTGACTGTAATAATTACCTCAAACATAAAAACAATAGTGAGGACTGAAAAGGACCAGGCATTGTTTAGTTCTGTACCATGAGTTAGAACTCGGTAGCACCTAACAACATAACAACGATAGGAAAAGCATAATCTCTAAATAAACTGAAGTCTTTGCTTTATGAAATTCAAATGAAGATATAACTATCATGGCTCATTTTTCGGTATGGACTAGCATTTGAGAACTAGTAGTTTACAACAGTCTTTTTCCTATTTTTATTTCATTGAAAAATGGATTGCTCGTCTGAGAAATCACAGAATCTTTATGAGTATGGGACTAAAGGACTGTTTGTTTGAGAATAATAAAATTTCAACATATGATTAATGCGTCTAAAAATCTAATATTTCACTTACTTCTTTAAAGTACCCTCAAGGACTCTTTTGCATTTTCAGTTTTCTATAATATACTCTTACACTCACACACATGCACTTTACTTTTATTCCTATGACATTGAATGATTTGATCCTGACATTCTGTCTTTAAGCCCAACTCTTCTGTTTGTCCTTGAAATTACTTCCCATCTCCTAAATTACAGCTGATAACCTTTCTTCTGCAATATCATTTTCTGTTGAATCATTTTTATCATTTAATAATTGTGTTAGGTTTCTATCTTGAAAATACCTCATTTTACTTCATAGCCCTTCAAGACATGGGTCCCATACTTAGTTCTTACCACACTTCCAATACAAATTTTCAAATAATTCCTCACCTTGTAATTAGAATGAAGTTCTAATTCATTACATGGCGTACAGTAGCCTACATGAAGCAATACATATTGAAGTCACGTTAATCAGGAGTCACTCCATAGCCCTCATTTTCAATGTAGCGACATATGACTCGCCTTTCATGTCCTCAAACAGACCATGAATTTTATGACAAACTTGTTCAGCCTTCGTTCTGGAATGTTCAGTACTCAGAAGTTAGCATAATCATCATTAAGGAATCAATTCAAATATCACTATCAGCAGAGACCTATAATTATAATTAGCCAACATTTGATAACATCTCCCACCACAGTGATTCTCAATACCATCATCTATTTTATTTCCTCCTATCATTATCTGCTATTGACTTCTGACTTGTTTAAGAGCAATCTTATTACCCCTCTTGAACACAAACTCTATGAGAACAGGGACTTCTTTTGCTTTATTTACTACTACCACTCCCACATATAATTTTGTTGCTGGTACATATTAATGGAAAGCAATATTTGCTATTATAAATCTATGCAATTGTTAACATCAGTAAGAATGTATTATTTAACTTATTTTTGTAGTAAAGCATTTAATCTTGTCCAATGAGATGGATTGACTCAGTGGAAAAAATAATGGGCTCAAATAAACAGCAATTGTGAGGAGGATGCAGGACTGCACAGTGATTTGTTCTGTTGTGTTTAGGGTTGCTCTGAGTCAGAATAGACTCAAAGACATCTAACAACAAGAGCAACTCCCTTTGTAGCTATTTTGATCTGGGATAATAAATATTTACAATTATCCTGCTTTTCAATTTTCACATAATTAGAACATTGTAGTAACCATTTGTATTTTCATTGTGAATGTCAGTGAAAATGAATACTTTCATTTAATTACAATTGATATATATGTATATATCTGGTTTTAAATGTATGTGTTATGAATTGAATTGTGTCCTTGAAAAGATATGTTGAAATTCTAAGTGACCAGTAACTATGAATCTGACTTTATTTTGAAAATATTCTTTGCAGAACGTAAATAGTTAATGTTGCTATTTTTGTTGTTATTTTTATGAGCTGTTAATTTGATTCTGACCCATAGCAACCCTATATAGTACTTCCAAAGAGCAGCTGATGAGCTTGAACCACCGACCTTGCAGTTCAAATTGGCCTTGCAGTACAGCATATTAAACCACAGTACCACAAATAGGATGCAACAACTGAAAGAGTTTGGACCCTAATCCAATAAGAATGGTGTACATATATAAAGAAAATAGATATAAAGCCCGAGGCCAACACAGAAAGACGATAGCCATGTGAAGACAGAGACAAAGATTTGAATTATAGTCTCACAAGCCAATAAAGCTTAACACTACTAGGGTCTAAAAGAGGTAACGAACGATACCTCTACTAGAGAGCACTAGCCTATTGATAATTTGATTTCTTATAGCTTACAGAACCGTGAGAGAATGTATTTCTGTTGTTTTAAAGCCTTACAGCTTTTGGTATTTTGTTATGCAAGACCAAGGAAACAGGTACAATTTAAATAAATACACTTGCAAGTATAAAAGCTCAAAAGACAATTTGGTTTTAATTGTATTAGTAAATGACAATTTAAACTATTGCCGCCTTTCTTAGATCAGGGTTAGGTACTTACATTCTTTTGTGATACAAGCTATCATAGATATGAATACAGGCACTCCAGTGGGTAGACTCTAAAATGGCTCTCATTAATCTCTGCCTTCTTGTATTCACTCCTTAAAAACTGGTAAGACATAGTATCTTGTTTGTAACAAAGGAATATATCAAAGGTAATAAGATATCACATTCATGATTAGGTTACAGAATACTCTGACTTCCATAATTTTAGCAATTTCTAGTGT
>NW_006408633.1:790723-791318 GCF_000296735.1 Chrysochloris asiatica
GACAAATAGACCACGGTCAGAGTGGTCTACATGGCCTAGAACTGAAGGTAGGTGATCTCCATTCAATAGCCAGTGAAGAAGTGATGTCCTCAGTCTAGCAACCACTGCTGAGGAATGGAATCTTACCATCAAACATGTGTTTTGGAAGCAGATCCTTTTGCACTTGAGCTTGACATGACAACTACCTTGTTGGCACTTTGATGACAATTGTTGAGAGACTCTGAGATAGAAGACCCAATTCAGCTGTGTCTAAAATCCTAAACTGCAGAAATTGAGGTAATAAACATTCATTGTTTTGAATTACTAAGTTTTAAAGAAATGTACTGTACAGTAGTAGATAACTTAAACAGGCTCTTGTACATTCAGGTTTTATCTTAAAAATGCTTAGAGACTCCACCTTTAAGTGTTTTAGTTCGCATGTGGTACAAGTCATTTAAACATTTGTCTCTGTATTTATTTATTTAGTTTTTATTCTAAACTCTGGCATCTATTCTTTTTATCAAGTGAAACCATATTCACAGTAGAGTCAATAATACATTTATTGATTAATTTTTGAGTAACGATACTGAGGTTTTGCATTAGACAAATTTGCTGC
>NW_006408633.1:791683-793039 GCF_000296735.1 Chrysochloris asiatica
GAACATATTGTCAGGAGGAAACCAGTCACTGAAGAAGGATATCATGTTTGGTAAGGTGGAGGAGGGTCAGAGAAAAAGAGGAAGACCCTCAATCGAAGAACTCAAGCGTGGCAACAGTAGTGAGGTTGGCCCAGGATCATGCAGTGTTTCGGTCTGCTATGCACAAGGTCACTATGGGTTGGTACCTACTTGATGGCACCTAACAAGAACAACAATAATGCATATACATGATTCAGCTATGAGTGATTATTAAAAGAATTAAATGGAATTCTAACATAGATATAAAATGAGTCATTTGAAACAGGATGAGGAATCTTACTGCCATCAAAGAAGAAGAACCAGTATTGGAGCACATTGAGCCTCCTGTACCCGGGAGCAGAAAGTGAAGACAATGGAGAAGTGGCAGACGAGCATCAAAACCAAACATGAAGCACAAAACAAAGCAGTTGGCATCCCAGCCCATGGAAAAAGTAAAGCTGTGTAACTCTGGGTATGAAGTTTGAGCGTAATGAGTTGAGGGTAATAGAGAGGCCTGTTTGTAGACATGACAGAGGCTGTCCTGAATGGAAGAACTGTGCCCTAAACATTTCTCATACTGAATTGTAACCTGTTAACTTCCTAATAAACCCAATAACTATGAGTGTAGAGCTTGAGTTAGGTTTACCCATTACAATGAATTAGTAAACCTAGCAGAGGAGTAAAGAAGCCTGTAGGAAAGATGGTTGGTGTCATCATTTTTGCAGCCTGTTTTAAAATACTATGTATGAGTAAAACAGGAAAAAACTCACACACAAACACACAAACACACACACACACACACCCCACATGCATGAGGTTAATTCAAAAGTTATCTGCACTCTGGCTGTAGAATTTATTTGAATCAACTTTTGGTAAAGACAAATACATCGTGTTTCAACAGAATCTCCTAACTTTTCAATAAATGTTGTCCACCTGCAGACAAGCCTTTGTATTCCCTTATTTGAAAGTCTCACTTATTCCCTTATTTAAAAATGTTACTTCTTCATCAGAGATGAAGCTTCATCCTCGAAGGGCTGTTTTCAGGGAGCCAAATCAGTAAAAGTACAATGAAACAAGATTAGGACTAGAGGGAAAATGCTTCAACACCTCAAAATGAAGTTTTTCAGAGTGTCAACAGTGTGGACAAAGGTGTGATGATGTGCATTGTCATGCAAGATCATAAGACCCTTGGATAGTAATCCTCTGAGTTTAATATGAAATTTAAGTGTCCGCTCTTCAGTAAGCATCTCACTGTAAGGAGCAGTGTAGATTGTTGAACTTTTTTTTCCTGATAACGCTCTAATACTCTTCCTTGAGAATCCCAGAAAACTGTAAACA
>NW_006408633.1:793659-799298 GCF_000296735.1 Chrysochloris asiatica
TCCTCAAAAACCCTATACAAGGTTGCTATGGGTAGGAACTGACTGTAACACTTACCAACAACAACCATTATATAGTATATCAACAATTGTCTATATCCCTTATCTTTCAATTCATATGTCTTGCTGGTACAATACTTAGAAATATTTGCAGACTATAATTAAGTGACAATGAACTTATCACTTTAATGATATTGTACATTACACATTCTTTCTAAAGTTTTAATATTACTAGCTCTTCAGGGAAATATAAGAAATATAATTAGATATTTGTTGATATTGATAATTTTATATAAAAGAAAAAAGAACAGATCTAAGTTTGTGATACATTTTATTAAGAGTAATTGTCCTCAAAAATCTCATTTTTCATCAACTTCATTTCCATTAATTTCTCCAGCCATGTCATCACAGTAATATTAACAGGATAGTGTGTTTTACTTCATAGAGTATTCCTTATGTAAGGAAGTTTTTATGTCTTCTTTTCTCTTTAGTAAATTCAAAGTCTGACTGTCAGAGCTATCTCAAATAATGTTTCATCTAAGTTTCCTTTCAAATTATTCCCAGAATCCATTCTCCTTTACACAGCTTGTCATTCTATTTTAGAATTAAATTAAATTGTTTTATATACAATTATGTCTCAACTTTTAACAAACTGCTAACATTTCAAAGGCAAGAAAACAATCTTATTTCACTTTACCTCTTTTGTTTACCAAAATACAAGGTAGACAATATCTGTACTGATGAATTAAAGTAATTAATCATTAGGAAACTTTTTCTAGTCAATGAACTTGAATTAGATGATTACTGTACATAAGAGTAGCTCCAAAATAAACTATTCAACTGCTGTTCATCTGCCATAATATTGGTTATGTAAACGAAGATTACTAGAAGTGGTGAAATGTTTCACACAGTAAGTCACAGATAATTCTGTTCCTGAAAATTAAATGTGTGCATTATTGACTTCCTTTCACATATAAGAAATATAAGGCTCTTTACTATGATGATAAGTTGTGCAGTTTTGTCATGGCCTCTAATTCTACCTTCAATTAAATAGTCAAAAGAACAATTAGATTTAAGGGATTTCTTTCCTGATTAGACTACTTGGCTTCATATATCTTTTCTTTGGGAACATTGATATAGTCTTAGATAACTTGGTCAAATTGATAATGAATTATGCTCCTTGAGGCTGTTGTTAATTAAATTGGCTACCCTTTTATCTTTAGCATGAGCAGCTGGGGCACTGGAGTACAGAGGGCTGATAAGTTCTACTTAAGGTAAGTCCTCAAGGGATGTGAATTCCTGCTGTCAAACAGAAATATGATTCAGATCACAAAGTTCTCCAATGTATTATGTAGGTCATAATCCCTAAGGGAGAGTATAAAGCAATCTGTGGTCTATTAAAATAAGAGATTATGAAATTGTTAGTTATTATATCTAACAAGTTACAATTTAATGGTGAATTGTGAGTTGTGAAGAAATTCATCAGAATCCTTTATATTTAATAGGGAAGTTGTTATTATTGTTTGCCTTTGAGTTGGTTCCAATTCATAGCAACCCTGTATAGGCTTTCTAAGAAGCCACTGGTGAATCTAAACTTCTGATCTTGCAGTTCAAACTGACCTTGCATGTTAAGTGCCTTTGAGTCTGTTCCGACCCATAGCGACCCTGTACAGGGTTTCCCAGGGTGTAAATCCTTACGGGAGTAGAAAGCCGCATCTTTCTCCCGCGGAGCAGCTGGTAGTTTCGAACCGCTGACCTTAAGGATCACAGCCCGATTCATAACCACTACACTACCAGAACTCCTTGCATACCAGTACATTATTATACAGCACCACACCAGGAAGTGTTTGGATTTAAAAAAACAAAACAGCAACAAAAAAAAAAAACACAATAAAAACTATTAACAGTCATAGGACTAAAGATGTAAGGATTTTCAGAAACAGATGTGTGTCTAAAAAGGGAATAACACTTATAATAAACATTTTAAAGTAGTACCCAGATGAATTATTAAAAGTGTTATTTTTTTTTTGGCAAATTACATTATACTGTGTACAGTTTTTGTTATATATACTATATATATTTACCCACCACTCATCTGCCTGTTTGTTATACTGTGGTGGCTTGCATGTTGCTTTGCTTCTGGAAGCTATGCTTCTGGTATTGTAAATACCAACAGGATCAACCACTGTGGACAGGTTTCAGCTGACCTTTCTGACAAAGACAGAATAGGAGGCAGGAGAGACAGACTACTTGTGAATATTTAGTTACCACAAACCTTATGAATAAAAGTGGAACACTGTCAGCACCAAAATATTGAATACTGAATCATGACCAAGAGCAGCAGAATATTTTCAGATATAGTGCTGGAAGATGAGCTCCTCAGGTTGGAAGGCACTCAAAATAAAACTGAGGAAGACATGCCTCCTCAAAATAGGGTTGAGAATGATGATGCAAATAAAGTAAAGCCTTCAGGACCTTTATTTGGTGATAGAGCACAACTCAAAAAGGAAAGAATCAGTTATAAACTTCCAATAGTAATCAGAACATGGAGTGTACAAAGTAATGAACCTAGGAAAATTGGAAATTGTCAAAAATTATATGGAACACATAAACATCAATATACTAGGCGTTAGTGAACTGAAATGGATTGGTATTGGGCATTTTGAATCAGAAAATCACATGGTTTACTAGGCAATGAATGAGGGAGAACGGCGTCACATTCATCATTAAATTAACATATCAAGATCTGTCTTGAAGTATAATGCTCTCTGTGATATGATAATATCCATAGGCCTACAAGGAAAATCAGTTAACACAAATATTATTCAAATTTACTCACCAAGCATTAAAGCCACAAAGATAAAATTGATGTCTTCTACCAATTTCTTCAGTCTGAAAT
Organism: Chrysochloris asiatica; assembly: GCF_000296735.1. NCBI lineage: Eukaryota > Metazoa > Chordata > Mammalia > Afrosoricida > Chrysochloridae > Chrysochloris > Chrysochloris asiatica. The sequence continues at coordinate 796,556 of NW_006408633.1, forward strand.
TGATAAACATGCAATCAAGATGTATTGATCATTACTAATGATTGCAATACAAAGGTTGGAAACTAACAGGAAGGATCAGTAGTTGGAAAAATTAGCTTTGGTGATAGAAATGATGCTGAAGATTGTGTGACAGAATTTTGCAAGACTAATGACTTCTTCATTGCAAATATCTTTTTTACACAACATAAAAGACAACTATGTACATGTACTTCACCAGATGGAATATACAGATATCTAACTGACTACATCTGTGGAAAGAGTCAGTGGAAAAGCTCCATATCTTCAGCCAAAACGAGGCCAAGGGCAGACTGTGGAACAGACCATCAACTGCTCATATGAAAGTTCAAGCTGAACCTGAAGAAAATTAAAACAAGTCCATGAGAGTCAAATATGACTTTGAACATATCCCACCTGAATTTAAAGATTATCTCAAGAACAAATTTGATGCATTAGACATTAAAGACCAAAGACCAAAAGAATTGTGGGATGGTGTTAAGAACATTATACAGGAAGAAAGTAAAAGGTATTTAAGGAGACAAAAAGATGGAAAAGACCAAAATGGATGTCAGAAAAAACTCTGAAACTTGTTCTTGAGTGTAGAGATGCTACAGCAATTGAAAGAAATGAGTAGGTAAATGAACTGAATAGAAAATTTCAAAAGGCAGCTTGAGAAGACTAAGTCAAATATTATAATAAAATGTACAAAGGCCTGCAGTTAGAAAAACATAAGGGTAGAGCATTACTGTAGCTGTGGGAGCTGAATAAATATTCAGACTTTGACTTGCAATATAAAAGATGTTATGGGCAAAATTTTAAATGATGAAGAAAGTGTCAAAAGAAAATGAAAGGAATAAACAGAGTCACTGTACCAACTGACTGGAAGCGATCTATATTTGTTCCCATTCCAAAAAGAACTTACCCAATGGAATGTGGAACTCAATGGACAATATCATTAATATCCTGTGCAAGAAAAAGTTTGCTAAAGATAATTTAAAAATGGCTGAAATGATACATTGACAGAGAACTTCCAGAGTTTCAAGTAGGTTCAGAATAGGACATGAAATGAAGGCTATCATTGCAGAGAAAATCAGAAAGATGCCTACATATGTTTTATTGATTTTGATTTCGATTTTGTGAATCATAACAAACTATGGATATCATTGTGCAGGATGAGTAGTTTGGAACACTTGTGCTCATGAAGACCTTGTACATAGACTAAGCAACTGTTGTTTGAACAGAACAAGAGGACTGTTAATGGTTTTAAATTAGTAAAGTTGTACCCCAGGGTTGTATTCCTTCACCATACTTTTCCAATCTGTATGCTGAGCAAGTAATTCAAGATGCTGGATTAGTTGAAGAAAATGTGACATCATGATTGGAGGAAGTATAATGAACAACATACGATATGCAGATGATACAACCCTGCTTGCTGAAAACAAAGAAGACTTAAAACACTTACCAGTGAAGATCAAAGACCATAGCCTTTAGCATGGGTTGCATCTCAGTGTACAAAAACAAAAGTCCTCACTACTGGACCAAGAAACAACATCCATATAAATGGAGAAAAAATGAAGTTGTCAAAAACCTCATTTTCCTTGGATCAACCACCAACACTAGTGGAAGCAGCAGCTAAGACATCAACTATGTATTGCATTGGACAACTCCGTTGTACAAGATATCTTAAAAGTTTCAAAGAACAAAGTTATGTTTGAGGATTAAGGTATTCCTGAACCACGCCATAGTGTTTTCAGTTACTGCATGTACATGTGACAATTAGGCAGTGAATAAGAAAGACTGTAGAATAATTGATGCATTTGAGATTCGGTGTTGAATATTAAATTAAATTAAATAATAAAAATAATATTAAAAGTACCATTGACTGCCAAAAGAACAAACCAATTTGTCTAGGAAGAAGCCAGTATGCTCCCTGGAAGCCACGATGAAAAGACTTCATCTCTTATATTTAAGACAGATTGTCAGGAGAGACCAGACCCTGTAGAAGGTTACCATATTTAGTAAAATGGATAGTCAGGGAGAAAAATGTATTGGGACAGTGGCAGCAGAAATGGGCTCAAGTGTAGCAACAATTGTGGGTTGGAAAAGAACCAGGCTGTTTCATATGTTGTCCATAGGGTCATTTGGAGTAGGTACCAATTCAATAGCACATAACAAAAACAACATGAATTTAGAGCAATTCTATGTTCAGAATGAATAAATGTTCTTGAACATCTTATTTTTATTATTTATACATTTAAAAATATTTACCATAGTATTTAAATATATAAAAAAGTTAGAACACATGTCAATATTTCCACATGTAATATTCAGTGCCCTGAACAATTGTTTGAACTGCTCTAATATAATTAACTAGAAGTGAAAAGATCACAAAAGCAGTATTAAAATGGTATTAATAGGGTTCTTCCCGGACCAGGCAGCTCAGGTAGGGCAGGCTCTGGGAAAAAGGGGCGGAATCGCACATACGAAACCTCTGTCTAGCAGACAGACAGCCTTTGAGCAAACATAAGATCTTATATTTCAACATTCTGAACTTGATTTTTTGAAAGATCAAATTGTTGAGGAATTACAGGCATTTTGAACTTTTGCCTGCCTGTACGCGACTGCCGCTCCCTGCACCCATGCTGGCGAGTGTCTCTACTCCCTGCGGACATTGGAGTGCAAGGCTAGAGCAACCCAATTTAGAAGGCTGCATTTCCAGAGAAAAGGAAGCATAAACTGGCAAAGC
>NW_006408633.1:811193-817311 GCF_000296735.1 Chrysochloris asiatica
GTAGGGGGTGGGTTTCTGGGATATATCCTTGGGTGGTTGATGATGCATGGAGGGGATTGGAACCATGGCAATGAGATGATATATGATGGAATGAATGTAAAACTAAAGTTCTCCCATGTAAACTATCATAAGATTCACAATAAAACATTATAAAAAAAAACAATGCCAGGGGACAACTGTGGAACAGATCATCAATTGCTCATTAAAAAAATGGTATTAATAGCAACAACAATAGTTACTGAGCACTTAAAATAGATGATGTTTTAATAATCACTTTGCACTGATATATGTAACTTATTTATAAATACACAAATATTTAAAAATTATATGTGGCAATCCTCATTATTTTATCAACTTAAAGAAAAAGAAACTGAGACACAGTGAGAATAAATAATTTCCCAAAATTTATATAGCCAATCCATGATGAAGCAACAATAGAACTCACATTCTTATTAACAGAGCAGTATTGCCTCCCATTGGTAATGAAATGAAAGGCTTCATAGAATCCTATTTTTCAGAAATGGGTGGCATATTGAAGTTAATATATTTCTTCAGTATTCAATATGGCCCAGCACCATTAATGTCATCTGTGAGGTTGTTAGAATTGCAGAAACTCAGCTTCAATCAGACAACTGAACCAAAATCTAGATTTCAGTTATGATCACAAGGTATGAACCATAACTTTGAGATATATTGTTCTACTATACAATTTTATATACTCATTAGAAATATATGAGGTGGGGAAATATACATGTATAGAGAAAGGCCTATCTATCTATTTTGCACATGCAAACAGGCTGTATCTCAAACTTGCAGGCCATCATAAGACTGCCAAGAAGGAGACACCAATGGAATCAACTATTCCATATCAACATATTCATCTGTGATTTAGCTGAACACATAAAACACACATTGTGTGCAAAGTGAAAGCCATTATTACTATTTATAGAAAGCAAACGATGAGCGATAATAATAGATTCTCAAAGGGGAAATGCTTATTCTTGCCCACATTGCACACGTCCAGTCTTATGTTGTTGACCAGACATGTCACGGTTTCATCACCCGCTTTGCTCATGTCACTGCTGCCTCTAGCTGCCATCAGGGGGACTGCCTGGCTACCATGTTTCTTGCTGTTGGACCCCACTGGGATTTGTCTCAGTGGTATGAAAACCTGAATAGAATACCCAAGCATCTGCTGCTGGACCCTAGTAGGGATCTGCTGCTGGTACCCACTATAATACCCAGGCCCATGTGGTGGTCATTCAGCCCACAATGGTCAAAGACCCATGTGGCTCCCACCAGGCTGCCCAGTAGGAATGCCTTGTAGCATAAGGCAGAGTCAGGCTCTTCCCTGACTGGATAAATACTAACTTTGTTTAGCAACATGCAGATTTCCTCCTGCACAAAGGTTCACACCTTTCTTTTCATGAGCCAAGTAATCCACCACTGTCTCCCAGCCTTCAGTGCTACAGTTTTGTCTTCTGATTCTAGGATATTCTCAGTGCAGAGACATATTGTATTAGGCAAATCAATTGCAAAAGACCTCTTTAAAGTGTTAAAGACTAAAGATATCAGTTGGAGGACTAAGGTATGCCTGAACCAGGCCATGGTGTTTTCAATCATCTCATATGCATGTGAAAGTTGGTGTTTCAATTAGGATGCTAGAAAAGAATATTAAAAGTATCATGTACTGCCAGAGGAATAAACAAATCTGTGTTGGAAGTACAGCCAGAATGCTCCTTAGAAACCAGGGTGGCCAGACTACATTTCATAAGTTAGACATATTATCAGTAGGGAACAGGTCCTAGAGAAAGACATCATGCTTATTAAAGTGGAGGGTCTTTGAAAAAGAGAAAGATCCCCAACGGTATGGATTGACATTGTGGCAACAACAATTGTGAGTATGGCAAAGGACTGGGCAGTGTTTCCTTCTGTTGTGCATTAGGTATCTATGAGTTGGAAAAGACTCAAAGGCAGCTAACAAAAGCAGCAACAATCACACTAGGACACCTCAAGTAAAGATATAGCATTCAGTTAATGGAAATGTTTTTTTCCATCTGACCTAAATATAGTAATGACACTTCTATCTATCATAAATAGAAGGTATGAAAAAAACCCATAGGTAAAATCTTTACCCTCATTCTCCTTAGATTTTACTAAAGTTTAAATATCAAGTCTTAGGACATGGATCTTGTTAAAAGTTGACACCTGCCAATCTCTCTGGTCAAGTCGCCCTTTCCTATTATGCAATTTTTATTCCAATTAAAATAAAGGACTTATACATTACTAAATGAAAATTCTGCTTCAGACACTGACTGATGAATGTTCTACTGATTCCACTGTACTTCACAATAGTAACAATCTATGGCACTCTATCAGAATTGTGTTAGTATTGTGTTAAGTTGAAACGTGAAGAAGCTTCAAATAATCAAGGAAAAATGGAATTAAATGATAATAAAAGTTTTCCATACACTTTTTGAATCCCCCTCATATGTGGTGCCCACCACATATCTGTCAGTTTGTTGTACTGTGGTGGCTTGTGACTTGCTATGATTTTGGCAGCTATGCCACCGGTATATTAAATACCAACAGGGTCACCCATGGTGGACAGGTTTCAGATGAGCTTCCAGATGAAGACAGACAAGGTAGAAGGAGTGATGAAATACTTTAGAATATTTTGTCACTGAAAATCTTATGAAGAGCAGAGAAACACTGGTCAGAAAATGAGCCCCTCAGGTTGGAACGCATGAATTGGTAAAGTGGCAGCATCAATGGGCTCAAGCATGGCAACAATAGTGAGAGTGGCTCAGGATCGGGCAGTTTTTCATTCTGCTGTACATAAGGTCGCTATGAGTCAGTACCGACTTGGTGGCACCTAACAACAATAACAACAACATATGTGGTGCACCATTCATCTTCACTATCATACTAAAGAGAAGATAGATCATTATTTACTTTAATGCCCCTAAAGTATCTCAAAGCATTTGCTTTGTATTAGATATTTGATAAATTTTTACTAATTTTCTGATTCATAAAAGTCACCCAAATCAGATCACCACATCAGCAAAGTCAAACAAGAATACTCAAGTGACACTGATAGGGCAAACATACCTAAAGTTTAGAAACTGATGATATAATACATTTTGATTGATTAACAATACACAACAGAAAGAAACTCTGTCCCATCCTGCACCCATTGCTGCCACCACTGTGCTACTCAACCTCATTAGAGACCTTCCTTTTTTTCTCTGATCCTCCACTTTACCAAATATGATATCCTTATTCTTGAGCTGGTCCCTCCTGATAATATGCCCTGATAATATGCCCAAAATATGAGAGACGAAGATTACTGCATTATGTTGGGACAGTATGGGCATAATTTGGATCTCTAAGAGTTAGCTGGACAGGTAGTTGCATTCCAAATTTCTAGTCATAGATGAGTGAAGGATTCAAGTGTTGTAACAGTTTGTCAAAATATTTCAATTTGTATTCCATCAATTCCCAGTGTCTTGTTCTTTGAACATGACTCAATGGACCTTGCACTTCTTCCTTAAGTATCACTGGCTCTTGCTCATATACTACCTCTTGAAATGGTTGAACATTGACCATTTCTTTCTGGTAGGGTGACTCTGTATTCCTTCCATTTTCTTTTGATGTTCTCTAAATCATTCAATTTGTCCATAAAATTCTTTTAATATTGTAAATCAAAGCTTGAATTTTTTATTCAATTTTGTCAGCTTGACAAAATGGTGAGCATGTTCTTCCATTTTGGTTTGCTAATTGCAGGTCTTTGCACATTTCATTATAATATTTGACTTTGTCGTCTCTAGAGCTGACCTTTGAAATGTTCTGTTCAGCTCCTGTACCTCCTCATTCCTTCCATTTGCTTTAGCATCTCTATGCTGAAGAGCAAGTTTCAGAGTTTCTTTTGACAGCAATTTTGGTCTTTTCCTTCATTCTTGTCTTCTTTTATTAAACCTTTTGCTTCCTTTCTGTATGATGTTCTAGATGTCACCTCACAACACTCCTGGTCTTCGGTCTTTAGTGTCTAATGTATCAATCTATTCTTGAGATAATCTCTAAATTCAGGTAGGATATGTTCAACGCCATATTTTGGCTTTCATGGAATTGTTTTCATTTTCTTCAGCCTGAATTTGCATATTAGCAATTGATGGTTGATTCCACAGTCAGTCCCTGGTCTTGTATTGGCTGCTGATATGAATCTTTTCTTCTGACACTTTCCACAGATGTAGTCAATTTGATTTCTGTGTATTCCATCTCGTGAGGCCCATGTGTTTGTTTAAAATTGTATTTTCAATGAAAAAGTCATTGGTCTTGCAAAATTCTATCATACAATCTCCAACATCATTTCTATCACCAAGGCTTTATTTTCCAACTACTAATCTTTCTTCTTTATTACCAAACTTTGCTTTCCAATCTCTAGTAATTATCAATACATCCTGACTGCATGTTTTACCAGTTTCAGACTGAATAAATTGGTAGCATTCTTCAATTTCATCATATTAGCTTGATTGGTTGGTGAGAAAATTTTAATAATAATAGTTAAAACATAAAAAATGTAAACAAAAATAAAAAACCTAATAAGTATTGAAGTAAACAACTAAACTAACTTTATTTAAATGATGAACACAATCCAGGCAGCCAACAAGGTTAGAGGAAAAAAGCGTTTTATGAAATTGCAAAGGAAATTATGAATGCTGCTGTACCAATATAAATAAACTAGAAGATAACTCAAAAGTAGAACAATCAATCAATGATATCATTAACAACTAACTTTGACACTTTCTTATCTTTAGTGAAAACAAGATTTCTGTTTGCAAAAGTGCAGTAAGCCCTAAGATTCATAACTAAGAATTCTAGTAGTATAAACATAATGTGAAAGTGTTAGTATAAAAATAAATTGCATTTAAGGTAATCAAAAGTGAGAGAAATTATATAGGAAAATTGTTGTTGTTGTTCTTAAGTGCTGCGGAGTCGATTCTGACCCCAAACGACCCTTTATAGGGTTTCTGAGGAGCTACTGGTGAGCTTGAACCGATGACCTGTGGTTAAAATGAGTTTTCAATCCAGCGGATTAACCCACAGCATAACACTACCACTCCATAGGAGAATTGTTGTTGCTAAGTGCCCTGAAGTCCATTCCAACTCCTAGTGATACTGTATAGGGTTTCTAAGGAGCTGCTGGTGAGCTTGAACTGCCGACTTTGAGGTTCAAAGAAATTTTTCAGTCCAACGCGTTAACCCAGAGTGCAGTACCAGAACTAGTGGACTGCAAATCCGAAGCCCAAAGGGCAAATGCTGGTTTTGTCAGGCTGGCCAAATATATAAATTCTGATACTCAAATCTTGTGTATGTGTATTTTTTTGTATTCAATAATAAATTAAATTAAAGTTTAATGGAAGAAATGAGGAGGTCCAAGAGCTGAACAGAAATTTTCAAATATCAGCTCGGGAAGATAAAGCCAAATATTATAATAAAATTAGCAAAGATTTGGAATCAGAAAACCAAAAAGGAAGAATGTCAAGGTCCTATGTCGGAGTCCAGCCTTGACAAGGAAGTGTGGGTGTCACAAAGAAGGGGGGGAAAGGGATAGAGAAAGAGAGAGACTAAATATATACAAAAAAGACAAACCCATAGATATGATGCAAGCTGACAGGTAGACAGATCTGCAAACATATTGCCTAGTATTGCACAGCATTGCACAGCATTGCACACAGATCTAACTCTACCTCAGTCTTTTATTCTCTTTTTTAGGGAGGGATTTGTTACAAAGGAACTATGTAATTCACAAAGGGAGGATGTAATTTCACAAAGGGAGGATGTGATTAAGACAGGATACAGAACTGAAATGTTATTAATTATTCAAAACAGGACATAATGATTCACAGGAACAACTTTTAAGATATTTTCATAGTTTTCTTAACAATTTAAGATTTTTATTTTTACAGAAAAAAAGGTTCAATCAAGCTGTTATATATTAATTTTTAGGCTTAAATAATCTAGAGCAGTGACGCGCGGTTTCTTAAGGGTACTTAACATAAAGCAAGGTTCCTGAAAGGAGCCAAGCTGTCTCTGTACACTTTGCAAACTTTTGTTT
>NW_006408633.1:818066-819686 GCF_000296735.1 Chrysochloris asiatica
GCTTTATTGACTATGCAAAGGCTTTTGATTGTGTGGATCATGACAAGCTATGGACAACATTGAGAAGTATGAGTATTCCAGAACACTTAATTGTACTCATGAGGAATCTGTACCTGGACCAAGAAGCAGTTGTTCGAACAGAGCATGGAACACTGAATGTTTCAAAATTAAGAAAATTGTGCGACAAGTAATACGATATGCTGGGTTTTATGAAGAAAAATGTGGCATCAGGATTAGAGGAAGACTCATTAACAACCTGCGATATGCAGATGATACAACTTGTTTGCTGAAAGTGAAGAGGACTACAAACATTTAATGAAGATCAAAGAACATAGCCTTCGGTATGGATTACATCTCAATGTTAAGATAACAAAAATCCTCACCACTGGACCAATAAACAACATTCTTATCAAAGGAGAAAAGATTGAAGTTGTCAAGCACTTCATTCTTCTTGGATCAACTATATTAACAGTCACAGAAGCATTAGTCAAGAGATCAGATGACGTATTGCATTAGTCAAATCTGCAGCACAGGAACTTTTTTTAAAGTGTTGAAGAGCAAAGATGTCAGCTTGTGGACTAAGGTGCACCTTACCCAAGCCATGGTGTTTTCAATAACCTCATATGCATACTAAAGCTTGACAGTGAATAAGGAAGATCATAGAAGAATTGATGCCTTTGAATTATGCTGTTGGAGGAGAATACTAAAAGTGCCATGGGCTGTCAAAAGAACCAATAGATTTGTTTTGGAAGAAGTGCAGCCAGAGTGCTCCTTAGAGGCCAAGATGGCCAAACTTCGTTTCTCATATTTTGGACATATTGTCAGGAGGGAACAGTGACTGGAGAAGGATATCGTGCTTGGTAAGATGTAGGGTTGGAGAGAAAGAGGAAGTCCCCCAATGGGACGGATTGGCAGGGTGGCAGCATTGAAGGACTCAAGTGTGGCAGCGGTAGTGAGGTTGGCCCAGAATTGGACATTGTTTCATTCTGCTGTACATGGGGTCGCTATGAGTTGGTTCCGACTCGATGGCACCTAACAACAACAACGTATTAAATACTTGGTCATGGAAATGATTAAAGAGCTCAATTACCAGTCAAAAACCTGGAAGTTAGATTCCCCACAGCGGTGCATTTGTTGTTGTTGTTGTTGTTGTTTGCTGCCATCTAGTCAGTACCGACCCATAGCGACCTTATCCACAGCAGAATGAAATACTGACAGACCCTGGACCATCCTCACTACTGTTCCCACGCTTGAATCCATTGATAATGCCACCTGGCCAATCCATCTCGTTGGGTGTCTTCCTCTTTTACTCTGACCCTCCACCTTACCAAACATGATATTCTTTTTCAGTCACTGAACCCTCCTTACAATATGTCTGAAGTATGAGAAACGAAGTTTGGCTATCCTGGCATCCAAGGAGCACTTCAGCTGCACTTCTTCCAAAACTGATCTACTGGTTCTTTTGACAGTCCATGGCAGTTTCAATATTCGTTCTTCAACACCATAACTCAAAGGCATAAATTTTTCTACTTACTCACTCTCCAGCTGTCACATGCATATGAGGTTATTGAAAATACCATGGCTTGGGTCAGGCACACCTTAGTCCTCAAGCTGACATCT
>NW_006408633.1:821703-826154 GCF_000296735.1 Chrysochloris asiatica
GCCTCATCTTTCTCCCATGGAGCGGCTGGTATTTTCGAAATGCTGGCCTTAAGGTTCGCAGCCTGATTCGTAACCACTAAAATAAAATTTCTACTAATATTACTAACAGATGCCTGAAAGATTATATATTTAATGTACCTTCAAATAAAGCACCATATATTTGTGTTGTTCTTACAAAATAACTAGAGTAGTGTTAACTCTGTGCCCCTGAGTGAAGGAGAAATTATTAAGTTTGCACTCTGCTCTTTTGCAGCTCTGTGACTGACCTATTACCTGATCTCTGACTTTCCATTCCAGGGCAATCATTTCCTAAACTCCAGAAAGGAGTAGCAGTGACATTAATATAGATAAGGTTACCTCCTTGGGGTAGTTAACACCAAAGCCAACTTCCTTGATTTTTTTCTTTCCTTTATTTTTCCATTTCTTTCCCTGTAAGCTGGACATATCAAAGTCAAGTTCTGTCATTCATGAAAAATAATTTAGAACCAGATTGTACGTGTTCTTGCTTTTTATCCACTAAGTAATTGTAATCAAACTGCCAAATTAAACACTGAATTAAGATTTTGTTTTATACCCCCATTATTGTTTATGTATATGTGACAGAAGAAAGATGTTTACATGTGCTTTATTGACTATGCAAAGGCATTATATTGTGTGAATCTTAACAACCGATAGATACCATTGCAATGAATGTATATTCAAGAACACTAAATTGTGCTCATGAGGAATATATACATAGATTTAAGGCAGTTGCTCAAACAGAACAAAAAATAATAAATGGTTTAAAATCAGGAAAGGGCAGGTTGGATCATTTCTGAGTATTTTTCCAATCTATATCATTAGCAAATAATCAAAGAAGTTTGATTATATGAAGAAGATTATAGTATTAGTATTGGAGGGAGAGTCACTAACAATCTCTGATGTGCAAATGACATAACTTTGCTTGTTCTTAAGGAAGAGGACTTGAAATACTTACTGAAGTGAATCAAAGACTATAGCCTTCAGCATTGATTGCACCTCAATGTAAAGAAAAAGAAAGTCCTCACAACCAGACCAATAAATAGTATCAAGATAAATGAAGTAAAGATTTAAGTTGTCAGACTTCAATTTGCTTGAATCCATAATTAATGTTTATGGAAGCAGCAATGAATAATATTAATGACTCATTTCATTAGGCAAATCGATTTCAAAAAGCCTCTTCTATGTGTTAAAGGACCAAGATGTCAGTTTGAGTACTAAGGTGTGCCTGACCAAAATCATGACATTTTCAATCACCTCATATCCATGCACAAGGTGGACAATGGTTAAGGAAGACCATAGAAGAATGGATGACTCTGAATTATGGTTTTGATGAAGAATATTGCAAGTATGCCAAAATATGCCAAAAGTACAAAAAAATATGTCTTGGAAGAAGTTCCAGTGAGAATGTTCTTTGAAGACAGAATGGTGGCAAGACTTAGTTTCTTACTCTTTTAATATATCATCTGTCCTTGGAGAAATACATCATGCTTGAACAGTAGAGGAAGGACAAAAAAGAGAAAGACTCCCAAAATAGATTGAAATTGTGACACTAATAATAGGCTCAAACATAACAACAATTGAGAGGATGGCACAGGATCCTGCAATATTTCGTTCTGTGTGTACTGGGTTGGTATGAGTTGAAACTGACTCAATCTCATATAACAACAAACAGTATCCAAGAATTCTTTGAGGACTTAGGGTAAAATTGAAAATAAAACAAAAATCTCTGGAATCATTGGGTTAGAGGGACAGACAATAGAAAAACAAAAAAAAATGTAGATATGCAAGTAAATGTGTTTTATCTCAGAACATTATAAATACTAGAGATAAACAAATCTGAGTAGAAAATTGGAGAATATGTGATAGAACCAAATGCTATTTATATAGACTGCTCAGGTCTACATTTGAACAGAGACCTGTAATAAATGAGAAAAAAACAAAAAAACAAAAACTTATATGGGTATCTAAGGAAGAAGTTTTGAGGCAAGTACAGAAGCCTTGAGGAAAGACCAGTTTGGGTATGTTGCAGGACCAGCCGGGTGACTGATTTGTCTGAAGCAATATGAACAAAGGAGCGTTATAAGGGTCAATCAGGAAGCTGAAATGCTGAGAGTGTCCAGCTGAGCTTCCTATTATTTAAGTAGACACCAAGAAGGCGCTCTAGTAGCATAGTGGTTTCAATCTCAACAATCACTCCTTGGAAACCTTGCTAACCCCAAGGTCAGCAGTTCCAAACTACCAACTGTTCCATGGGAGAAAGATGAGACTTTCTGATTCCTTGAAGATTTACAATCTCGGAATCCCTATGCAGGATCGCTATAAGTCAGAACCAGCTGCAGAGCACATAGCCACCATCATTAACACAAAGACCTCTGGGACACCAGGATCAGCACTGACCTGTGAACCACAAGGTAGGCAGTTCAAACCCAACAGCTGTTCCTCAGAAACCATATACAGCATCACTATGAGTCAGAACCCATTTGATGGCACTTAACAATAATAACATTTAAGACAGAATCCAAAATGAAAATAATCCTCTTTTAGTTATTCACTCAGATAACATAAGTAAGAGATACACATAAAAAGCATGTTGAAACTCCTGGCTCCACATTTCTTCAGAAACAACACTGAGTCAAGGGTCAGGTTGTTGAGCACAGATGTAAGGACTTACTTCCTAGGAGTCTTGGAGTGGTGCTGTGGGATAAAGCATTGCAGTGCAAGGTTGGTTTGAATCACAAGTTCAACGGTTCAAATTCACCAGCCTTTCCTTGGAAACTCTTTATAGGGTTACTATGAGTCGAAATTGACTGGATTGCACTTGGGAGAAACCTAAACAGAAAGCTTCTTCATTTCTATGAATTTCTGGGTGGGATGTGGAAAGTGTGAAGTGGAAAGTCTAATCGTAGAAAAATAGTAAGTACAGGGTCAGAGTGGGGAAAGGTGTCTTCAACATTCACTCCTCCACAGCTTGTCCCTGATAAGGAGACTTCAGTAGAGGTGACTGAAAAAGATTCTCAAATGCCCCATTGCAGAGGCATTGCTATGGAGATGCCTGAACTAGGAATTCAGATATGTAAATGAGCATGGCTAGTAAAGGAGGAAGCTGAATCCTTGGCTGACTCCCTTCAGAGACTAAAAAGTTTTGACTGTGCACCGAGTTTATTTAGGAATGGTGGCAGATTTCCCCAGGAGGCCTTCTAGGTAAAGCTTTTGTAATTACCTGTGGTCAGGCTTGAAAAATCACAAGTAGGTTTTTAACCAGGATCCTGACTTCTCTGGGACAAGATAAGATTGGTAAAAATGGAGCCAGAATGTGCAGGGCCTTGTACGCTTCTGTAAAGAACACTTTTTGTTTTGTTTTGTTTTTCTGAGGGAGGTGGGAAGCTACTGGAGGGTTTGCAAGTTAGAATGGCAGAATCTGATACTAGCTACGTTTAGTATGATGTTAGTAAGTGTGGTATTATCTGGTCTTCCATGTAGGCGCATGGATATTATCCTATCACAGACAGCATTATACATCATAACACATCTTGAAATGTTCTTTTTAACAATGAATGTGATGCCATTTCTCTTCAATTTCTCATTCATGGCATAGTAAACCATGTGATTGTCAGATTCAAAATGGCCAATACCAGTACACTATTATATTAATGTTTATGAATTCCATTTCATTTTTGACAGTTTCCAATTTTCCTAGATTCATAATTTGTATATTCCATGTTCTGATTATCTTCTGCACAAGAGTTTGTTAAAATGTTGAAGAGCAAAGATGTTAGTTTGAGGACTAAGGTGTGCCTGACCTAAGCCATGGCATTTTCAATAACCTCATATGCATGTGAAAGTTGGACAGTTAATAAGGAGTATCATAGAAAAATTGATGAACTTGAGTAAAAGTGTTGGAGGAGAATACTAAAGTACCATGAACTGCCAAAGGAACAAATAGATCTGTGTTGGTTGAAGTATAGACAGAGTGCTCCTTGGAAGCCAGGATGGCCAGACTTCATCTCTCATACTTCAGATAAGTTGTTAGGAAGGACCAGTAACTGGAAAGGATATCATGTTTGGTAAGGTGGAGGCATCAGAATTGGAGGAAGACTCATTAACAACTGTGATATGCAGATGATACAACTTGCTTGCAGAAAGTGAAGAACACTGAAAATATTTACTAATGAAGATCAAAGAGCACAGTCTTTGTTATGGATTGCATCTCAATGTAAAGAAAACAAAAATCCTCACCACTGGGCCAATAAATAACATTCTTATCAATGGAGAAAAGATTGAAGTCCTCAAGGACTTACTTCTTCTTGGATCAGCTATCAACACTCACAGAAGCAGCAGTCAGGAAATCAAATGACATATTCCATTAGGCAAATCTGCTGCCCAAGACCTTTTTTAAGTGTTGAAGGGCAAAGATGTCAGCTTGAAGACTA
>NW_006408633.1:826506-831268 GCF_000296735.1 Chrysochloris asiatica
TTCTGCTGTGCATAAGGCCACTATGAGTTGATACCAACTTGATGGAAAGAAACAAGAAAACAAAATAACTTAGAAAGAAAGCTCATAATTACCTAAGAGTTTTCTTCTTATGCAAAATGAACTGGACTTTAAGACTTTACCTAGAGTTGTTATGGCACTGTAGGATGAAGGACTGGACTTCAAGGTTGGTTCCAACTACAAGGTTGGTAGTTCAAATTCACCAGTTTGTCCTTGGAAACCCTATACAATGTCGCTACGGTTCAGAACTGAGTTGACGACATTTAACAACAACAATGACAAAATGGATTCCTGGTGTGGTGCTATAGGATATGTGCACTAGCCCACAAGGTCAGTTTGAACAGAAAGATCGTCAGTTCACACACTAGCCAGTTCTCTGAAACCCTATACAGTGCAGCTATGAGTCAGAACTAACTCTACAGAATTTTATTACAACAACAAAAGTGACAAAATGAGGGGTGCTGGTGTGGCACTTTAGGATAAGCATCAGACCCCTTACTGAAAGGTCAGCATTTCAAACTCACCAACTGCTCTTCAGATACACTACACAGGATTGCTATGAGTTTGAACAGACTTGATGGCACTTAACAACAATGACAAAATGAAACCCTGGCATGATGCTGTCGGATAAGTATTGAATTTTTAATGCAAGGGTGGCAGTTGAAGCCAAGCTGTTCTTAGAAACACTCTACAGAGTCTCTATGAATGGAAAGCAACCTGACACCCTTAGCAACTATTACAATGACAAAATAAGAAGTGTTTGGATATTTCACTGATTTTTTAATACAGTTTCATAAGTATTTATTTAAATTATGTTTCCATAATTAGAAGTCCTGGTGTGATGCTCTAGGATAAGCACTGAATTGTTAATGGCAAGTATTACTGTCCGAACCCAACAGTCGATCCTCAGAAATCCTATACAGGGTTCCTATGAGACAGAAACTTTTTTGTAGCCTATAATAACAACAGCAGCTTGCATAATGAATTTATAGCTGATTCTAATTATGATTTTAAATACAAATGGAATATTGTTAGCATACATTGTAAGTTAACATAATAATATTGTAAGTTAACATACAATACACAGTTAGAAAGTAATATCTTACAACTAGTGGCAAATTTAATCAGCAAAAATGAAATGCTTACAACTAGGTTAATTACTAAAATTAGGACAATAAATAGTCCTGCATTTCTGCTTTGATGGTTGCCTTGTAGAATTTAATGTTTCCCAACTTGAAGGGCCTTTTGAACCCAAATGAATGCCATAATGTAGAACAAAGCCATTCTAGATAAGATCATATTGATTCTATACTTGTTTATCCAAAGGCAATGCCCTTCCAATACCACTTAAATTGTGAAGAATTTAAATAAAATATGCATATGCAGACTAACTAGGACAGATATTGGAAAAGAAGTGGAGGAATCACAGACAAGCTTTATTAAGAGTGACTGAGATACACAGCTAAGCCAAACCATTGAAACATACTCTTTTTCAAATTTACTCATTTAAAACACAAAACAAAACTAGGGTAACTTTATGAAACAAACTGTTTAATAAGGATCTTAGATATGCACATATACACATAAGCCATTATCAACACCCTGTTTAGACTTTGTATGCTGAGTCTTTCAACATTAGCAGTTAGGACTTCTTCACTCTGTACTTGTGAATTTACTTTCATTTCTGGGCCGAGTACCCACTCTGACCCTACGAAAATCTAATATAAGTAGTTCTAGATAAATATATAAATTAAAGTCTACTGTATCAAGTCTTCAGATAATTTAATATCTAATTAGCTTCTGGTGTGGCACTATAGGATCAGAACTGGATCACAAAATCAGCAGTTTAAACCCACCAGCTGAGCTACTCCTCAGAAATCCTATACAGGGTCACTATGAATTAAAACTGACTTGAAGACACTTAATAACAAAAACAAGAATTAGATTATTAAAATATACATGCAAGTGATTTGTGACATTAGTTGGCTTTTTCAGAAAGTGCACATATATATGTATTTAAATTTTTACTACTGCACATCCATCTGAGTGCCCTTAGATAAATCATACAACACTTGCTAGGTTTTGTGTTATTAATTTATGAAGCATAGATCCAAATACCATATAAATCTATCCTACATATTATGTTGGGGTCCTAATGTGGTTGGTGCTGCAGGATAATGTGTTTGAGCCATAAGGACAACAGTTGAAGCTCACCAGCCACTCCCTAGAAACACTATACAGGTTCGCTATGAGTCAGAACCAACTCAATGGTACTTAACAACAACAATGTATGTTACATAGAAGTTTTATGGGATCTGCTGAGGTATGTATGCAATGTTCTTTTTACAGTTTGTGACATATGATGTATATGCAATAAAATTCATTTCTTAGACAAGATGAATTTCTGATCCAAAGAAGATCTGAAATGTGTAATAGATGTCAGCTTGAGGACTAAGGTGTGCCTGACCCAAGCCTTGGTATTTTCAATAACCTCATATGGATGCGAAACTGGACAGTGAATAAGGAAGATCGTAGAAGAATTGATGCCTTTGAGTTGTGGTGTTGGAGGAGAATACTGAAAGTGCCATGGACTGCCAAAAGAACCAATAGATCTGTTTTGGAAGAAGTGCAACCAGAGTGCTCCTTGGAGGCCAAGATGGCTAAGCTTTGTCTCTTCTACTTTGGACACATTGTCCGGAGGAAACAGTCGCTGGAGAAGGATGTCATGCTGGGTAAGGTGGAGGGTCAGAGAAAAAGAGGAAGACCCCTAACGAGATGGATCAGCCGGAGGCATAATTGATGGAGTCAAGTGTGGCGACGGTAGTGAGGTTGGCCCAGGATCGGACATTGTTTCTTTCTGCTGTGCATGGGGTCGCTATGAGTCAGTTCCGATTCGATGGCACCTGACAACAACAACATAATACAGAAAACACATTAAAATGTTTGTGTAGGATACCATTGCTTTCATATAATTACAAAAATTAGAACATAAAACAGTTGTCATTGATCTGATTAGGAGTCATGGTGACATCACGTGTGCAGAGTAGAATTGCAAAATGTAGAATCTTTTAGAAATAATGTTTTGAAAGTGGATCACCAGATCTTTCTTCTGAGGCACTTCTGGGCACAAACTATCAACCTTCTAGTTAGTAACTGAGAGCTTAATAAATTACACCATCCAGGAACTCAATTTTTAGGTGGCATATTTACATAATTGTAATAGAAAAAATAAAATGATATTTCAGAACTTCATGAAAATAGGAAATTAGGGAGCAAATATTAGATTGTGCTTCTTCAGTACTGTGTAGGCATGTGATACAATGAAGCAGGCAGCTATGAGCCTTCTGTTGTAGAATAGTGCTATATCATTTGACGTTGGCCATAAAGCATATGTCAACATTCAGTTATCCTGGACCCCATCATTTCTTTAACCTGTTCAATCCATAGCATTTGTAAACTAATCTGACTTGGTTTTACACTTACACTTGTTGTTGTTAGGTGACATCGAGTCGGTACTGACACATAGAAACTCTATGCACAAAAGAATGAAACACTGCCCCCGTTCCTGGGCCAAATTATAATTGTCACCACACTTGAGCCCACTGCTGCTGCCACATTGCCAATCAATCTCACTGGGAGCATTCTTATTTTTCTCTGACCTTCCACCTTGTTGTTGTTTTTAGGTGCCATGGAGTCTCTTTGAAATTCGACAGTAAGTATTTTAAGTCTTCTTCACTTTTAGCAAGCAAGGTTGTGTCATCTGCATATCACAGATATAAATCTCCCTAATTAGCAACTTATTCTTTTGTAAGATAGCTATGTTTTATTGATTTTACATATCTATCAATTAGACATCTAGAGGAATTCCTCTCATTGTTGTTTAGTGTCATTGAGTCAGTTCAACCCATAAGAACCCTGTATAGGGTTTCCAAGGAGCATCTGGTGAGTTTGAACTTCCAACCTTGTGGTTCAAACAGATCTTGGGGTCTAGTGCTTATCCTACTGCTTAAATGAATTAAATTAAGCATTAGGCAAGAATATAGGGCTTATATGTACCCTTGTGTTTTCAACAGTCAGTTTTCCTAAGATGGGAAATATGCTTTACTTCAAAGGAGAACTTTAATACATGGGGATGCTGTATTTCATAGGGTATGGTGGTCATACCGTGGATACCCTGGAAAAAGCATGATGCCTAGACAGAAGTATCAGTCCTAGTTATGGATAATCAGTGTGGTGGTTAATTTTATGTCTCATCTTGGCTAGGCTCTTGTACTCAAATTTTTAGTCAAATGCTAGTATAGATAATGCTGTAAAAGTATTTTGTTAAAGTAATTACCATTTATAATCAGTTGTCTCTAAATAAAGAAGTTAACCCTAGATAATGTGGCTAGGTCTCATTCCATTAATTAAAGACACTGAAAACAAAAACTGAAATCTCCAAAACGAGAAAAACTGCATCAAGACAATATACAAACATCATACCAGAGTTTTCTATTTCTAAGAGTCCTAGTGTGGCACTGTGGGTTAATGTACTGGACTGAAAATTCACTTTAAATGGCAAATTTGGCAGTTCAAGCTCACCAGCTATTCCTTGAAAACCCTATAAAGGGTCACTCTGGGTCAGAACCGAACCAATGGCACTTAACAATAACAACAACAAGCTATTCTCTATCTATCATCATATAAAAGGGGCTTCAATCCTCAAACTATGAAGTCCCCTAATCTCTTTGATATCCCATGTGAG
>NW_006408633.1:833123-834573 GCF_000296735.1 Chrysochloris asiatica
CTGTTGAACCTATATAAGTCCCCTCCCTTCCCATTGACTTCCTCTTCTTCTTCCTCTCTTCCCTTCTGCCTCCTGCCTTCTCTCTCCAGCAGAGGTTACCTTCCTCACCCTGAATAAAAGTCTCTACATGGGCCATTTGGTGTGAGGTGTGGTTGATGAGCGGCGCCAGGTTGTTTTTTTTCCCTTTCAATTACAATAACTATAATCCTCTCCATGTTCCATCAGTTCACAGTATTTCTCTATATTCATTTTAGCTCTTTTTTTGAACACTCAGTCCTATAAAATAATTTGCACCACCAAAGGGGACATTCTGCAAGTCTGTGTCTGGCTGCCAGCTCCCAGTCCTTCTCTTTCCATAAATCTAGAGTCTTCCATCTATTCTTGACGTCTTGTTCTTTGCCAATACCTTCAATGAACCTTGGATTTTTCATTCAGGATCATTGGCTCTCGATCATATGCTACTTCTGGAAATGGTTGAACATCACCCATTTCTTTCTTCTACAGTGACTCTGTGTGTTCCTTCCATCTTCTTTTGCTGTTTTCTGCATCATTCAATAATTTTCCCAGAAAATCCTTCAGTGCGGCACGTTGAGGTTTGAAGTTTTTCTTCAGTTCCCTCGGTGTAGTATGTAAATATTTATGTGTGAATGTATGTATATTTCCATTTTTAATCCAGAAAATACAATGAAAATCAACTTCATTGTTTATGAATTTTAGGATATTTCAATATTAAAGATTAGTTTAAATCATTTGGCAAGTATAGAAACGGTTAAAAGTATAGAGACAAAGCAAACCTGTAAAATACACTAATATATGTATGCATATTGTAATTAATATTTTCTAAAGAGCAAGACTTTTAGAAAATGTGGGGATAATGAGAACAGATGGAACATTTTGAATGCTGCCATTACAGAAATAATGAAAAAAGACCCTTTCAGGAGTTCCATGAAGTATGAGCACACTAGTAGTTATGAGAATAGATCTATGACAAGTAAAGGTTTTAAATGCTATTTTAATAAGTAATACCACATGCTCTATAGTGAATTGAAATTGAGATGGCTGTTTTGTTTTTGATGTAATACATCAGGCTTCAGGTTCAGAAAACAGCATTATGATGTGGACAGTCATGCTGTCAGACTATTAAGATTACAGTACAAATCACAAGTCTCATAATATTCAGCAGAATCAGTACCTGACCTATATATAAATGTAGAATATTGATTCATCAATCACATCAATGCTATCAGTTGAGCTTTTGAAATTTAATATGGGCAAATGTATTGGATTTACTTTATTAGCCTTGTGAACTAAGGTGTGAGTATGCATTTTATTCTGGCTTTCTAAGTCAAGTTAACTCATGCATACTCTAAAACCAGAAACCACTGTTTTAAAGGGGAGTTAGGGGCATCTAATGCGAGCTCTGGTAGCGTAGTGGTTACGAATCGGGCTG
>NW_006408633.1:844723-845904 GCF_000296735.1 Chrysochloris asiatica
TGCCATCAATTCAGTTCTGAGGCATTAGTTAAGTATTTGTTGTTGTTGTTAAGTACCATCTTAACAACACTATGGTTCTGACTCAGTGATTGGTGTAGGGTGCCTGGGGAGCTGGCTGTTGGTGGGTTTGATCCACCGACCTTTTAATTCAAGCCTACATTGTGGTCCAGAGCATTATAATGCAGCACCACACTAGGACTCCAGTTAAGGCATACTGAACTTGTATTTGCTGAACTTACAAAATTCATTTACTAACTTTGTAGCTGTTTTTCTTCTTTATTTTTTTTTGCTTAAAGCTCATTCTGTATGTCATTTATAATTTAAATTTACTTTTTTATGTAGTATTTATGTAATTTTAAAGCATTTTTTTAATTAGTAGGGATAAGAGGACACTGTTTTTTTTGTTCCCAATTTTAACAATTAATTCTTTAGTGTGATGTTATTTGTTGTTAAGTACTGTCTAGTCAGTTTTGACTCATATCAAGCCTGTATAGGGTTTTCCTATTCTACAAATTCTCAAAGTAGAAAGCCTCATCTTTCTTCCATGGAGTGATTGATTGACTCAATGCATTGCCTTTGTAGTTAACAGTCCTATGTTTATTCTACAGAGGCACAGCCCTCTAGTGTGATGTTAGCTGTAGATTTTATTAGATAGCCTTTTGTAAGATGGATGTTTCCTTCTATTCTAGTTTTGAGGAGTTTTTATTATTTGTGGGTGATCAATTTTGACAAAAAAAATTCATTTTTTGTTAAGATAATTGTATTTTGTCTATATTCTGTTAATCTGATGAACTACACTGAATGATTTTCAAATGTCACATCAATGATCTCATCTTGGATAATTCCCACTTAAGCATAATGTATTATTCCTTTGATATAATTCTGAATTCTATTTTTTAATGTTATATCAATAATTTTCATATCTATATATCTTCATAAAATAGAATAAATTCTAATATAATTTATAAATATGTCTTTGTCAAATTTTGTCTTAGGGTTGTGCTTGAATCTCAAAATGAGTTAGGAAGGGTTTCTTTCATAAGTTTACTATTTATACGTTAAATGTTTTTCTGTCCTTTTACTTTTACCTATTCAATGTGCATGTATGTATAAGTCAATTCTTATAGACAACTGAAAGGGTTAATAATAACTTAGTCCAACTAATATTAACTGTGCATAAA
>NW_006408633.1:846365-849759 GCF_000296735.1 Chrysochloris asiatica
ACCCAAGCCATGGTATTTTCAATAGTCTCACATGAGTGTGAAAGTTGAGCAATGAATAAACCCAACAATCAAAGAATTGCTGTATTTGAGTTATGGTGTTGGATGAGAATATTAAAAGTACCATGCACTGCCAAAAAACAACAACAAAAAACAAAACAAAACAAAACAAGAAATTTGTGTTGAAAGAAGTACAGCCAACATGCTCCTTAGAAATCAAGATGGTCAGAATTTTTTCTCTAATACTTTGCACATATTATCAGGATGGACCAATCCCTACAGACAGACATCATGCTTGGTAAAGTGGTGGGTCAGTAAAAGAGAGGAAGTTCCCCAATGACATGGATTACAATAGTTAGGGGCTAAAGTGCAAAAACAATTGTGAGGTTGGAGCAGAACTTGCCAGTATTTTGTTCTCTGGTGCATAGGGTTACTATGAATCAGTACTGACTCGATGGCACCTAACAACAACAACAAAAATCTCCCTTTCTGAAAGCTAAATTGTATAATCAATCTTGAAATGTTTCCACCAATGATAGTGTCTTTGATGAGGACTTTAGACAAGATCTACTTAGCATCTTATGCTAATAAGGTGATTCATTTAGGGATCAATTATTCCAGAAATACTAACTGAATGATATTAGTTGACCTTCACAAGAGGGTATGGGTTAATCAATCATAACTCTGCATTGAGACTAAAATAAGCATATGACCACAGAAGTTCAATGTACTTCAGGTTTGGTGATAAACATTGGTGTATATGTGAGTGTAACATGTCTTTTGGGACAAGCATGATTTGTCTTAGAAATGTTCCCAGACATTGCTCTATGGGCTTCTTCATTTTTATCCTTTTTCACTATGCTAAAATGGTAATTGTTGAAGTATAGGACTTTACGTGAGGTTTGAGACATAAAAGTTCAGAAGTGATGGAGAAAACTAAGTTGTAGCAGTTAGTTGCCATTAAGTTGTTTCCAATTCATAGTGATCAATTAGAACCAAATAAAATGTTGACCAGTTCTACACGATTCTCAAAATCATTGTTATATTTGATTCCATTATTGAAGCTATTGTGTCAGTCCATCTTATAAAAGGTCTAGCTCTCTCTTTTTTACTGACACTCTACCAAGGTTTCTCCAGCAATTGTTCACAGCTGTTGATATGTCTACAGTATGTGAGGAATAGTATCACCATCCTCACTCCTAAGGAGCATTGTGACTCTACTTCCTCCAGGACAGAATTATCCATTCTTTTGGCAATACATGATACATTTAATGTAACTTTTTAACACCACAATTTGAGTGCTTCAGTTCATCTTTGGTTTTCTTTTTGCATTTTAACACTTTAAAGCACTCTATTGCAGCAAATGTTCCTGATACAATACGATGTTGGATACTTTGCTGCTTAAATGAGTGTTGTTGTTGATCCAAGTAGAATTAAATCCTTGACAACTTCACCAGTTATCTTTTTTTGTTTAACGGTCTACTTTTGAAGTGGCACAAAATTATCACAACTGAAGGGCAAGTGGAAAGTCCAAATTTATAGCCAACATGAAGAAATGTTACATTATATCAGTTGATATCAGATTTGATACCAACTGTATAATTGGGATGCCAGAATTCGGTAGAACACAGTCAGCATTTCTCAAGCTGACAAAACTGAAGAAGTAAGTCAAGCCTCAATTTGGATTATGGCAGGATTCTATGTACAAAATATTGAATGATGCAGAAAACATTAAAAAAAAACAAAACAAAAAAAGATGGCAGATATACACAGACACTATACCAGAAAGAAATGGATGATGTTCATCCATAGGAAGTATCATATTATCAAGGACTGATGGTACTAAAGGAAGAAGTCCCAGCAGCAATGAATATAATCACACACACACAAAAAAAAAAACAAAAAAACAAACAAACAAAAAAAAACAGACTCCAGGAATTATCAGTATATAAACTGAAATTTTTCAACAAACTGATGCAACACCTGTGCTGGAAGAACTCATTAAAGTATGCAAAGGAATTTGCAAGATAGCTAACTGATCAACCAGTTGGAGAATATCAATATTTACTATAGTAGAGTTTGAAAACATTATTTTCTTCCATAATGTCTTAGAGATCACTCTCATGAGGTTATAATATGAGCTTTTAACTTATTCACAGTTTATCTGCTTTATTTTAGCACTTCACATAAAATAGTGCAAGAATGTTGTAAAAACATATTTATTCCATAATCTACACTTCATGATAATTTTGTTATGTAGTTTATGTTTATTCTGTAAGCACTTCAAATAAAATGGCAAATTGTTTGTTTTAAAAACTCAAGTCACCTTTTTCAAAACTAAGATATTAATGTAATTGTATTATCTAATTCTCACCTACATATTTTAACATTTCTGTTGCTTCATTTTCCACCTGTAAGCCAAGTTTCTATCTAAAGCCATAGTCTTTTCTGCTGGCATCTCAAAAGAAATGTCTGATGTTTTGATGGTATAGATCCACAGTTAGCAAATTCTTTTTCTTCATCTCAGCATTCCACTAACTCACCTTCATTTTTGAAAGGCATCATTCTGTGTATATGGTGACATTTAATGTGATGTGTTTAGGTGTTATTTTGGAGAACTGTTAGCATAGTGATTAAGTGCTTGGCTGTTAGCCAAAAGGTCATCAGTTAAGACTACCAATTTGCTCTCAAGGAGAAAGATATGGTAATTTACTTCAGTAAAGTCTTGGAAACCCTACGGATAATCCTACTTGGTAGCTGTGCTGAGGAATCCACAGCAACAGGTTTTGATTGGTTTCTGGAAGTGTTGTTTTCTTTGAGTTTATCAGGCTTAACTTTTACAGTTGTCATTATTGTTGTTGTTAAGTACCTTTGAGTCAGTTCCAATTTATAGCTATCCTGCACAGGGTTTCTTAGAGTCCCGGTGTGTGCTGCATCTCAAGGTCAATTTGAGCCTAAAGATTGGTGGTTCCAACCCACCAACTGCTCCTCAGAAACTCTATACTGGGTTGTTGTGAGTTGGAATCAATTCAACAGCACATAACAACAACAATAGGGTTTCCGAGGAGTTACTTATGAGTTTGAACCACTGACCCTTTCAGTTCAAACTGACCTTGCTATCCAGTGCTTATCTTAGAGCACCCCACCAGGACTCCTAATTTTACTAGTGTTCAGTAATTGCATTTGATATTTCCCTTCAAAATTGGAAAATGTCAGTCATTGTATTTTCGATTATTTTCTTATGCTGTCTTCTCTCATAGGATTCTAATAGTGAACTGAGTAAGATTTTCCAGAATTTACTAAACTTGTATTCTTAAATATTTATTTATTTCCTTCACATTACATAATTTTCATTCATGTACGTTAAAAATCTTTTGCTATGTCTTGATATTGCAAG
>NW_006408633.1:850499-863561 GCF_000296735.1 Chrysochloris asiatica
CTTTTTTCTTTTAACTACTTCCTGGAGTAAAGAATTTATGATCGCTCTCTTTTTCTTTTCCTAAAGTAGGAATGCGTGCCTAAAAAATTTGAACTAGCCAACTGGGTAAGGAAAAAGATTGTATGGTCAAAACCCTACCCAATGGTGTGAGACACAGCCTTGAGACTCGCATCAGTGATTATAAACCTGAGTGGACTGCCCACTAGGTGTGCTTACTGGCCTATTCCTTCCATTTTGTTTCTTCCTTCATTTCTTCTATCCCTTCAGTAATTGTGGGAGTTCTTATTTTATATTTTATTTGGTATCAAATAATATCCTATTTATATTCAAATTTAACCTATTGTATGTGAAGCATCCTGGTGTGGCGTCATAGGATAAGCACTTAATCTCAATGTTCATTTGAACTGCAGTGTCAGCAGTTCAAACTCACCAGCCACTCCTTTGAAACCCTATACAGGCTCACTATGAGTTGGAACCAACTCAAAGACACTTAACAATAACAACATATGAGGCATTAACCTGATAAAACTATTCCATCATTATAAAATCAGTACCACACATGTATTTACATGCATTTTAAAGCAATATGTGCTCATGTATTTAAAAATTAAGTTTGTTTTAGGTAGTGCCACATGTTAGTAACAATAAAAAAAACTATTTTTATCATTTATAGCACATTTCGAGTTGTCATCATTTTCATATTTTAATATCTTAAAATTCATCTAAATATTTCTAAACAAGTAATTGCATGTCTTACTTTATCCATGATATTGTTATTTTGTGCCAGCAAGTTTGCTCATAATTGGAGTGATGATATGCACAACAGAAAGAAACACTGCCTAGTCCTGTGCCATTCTAACAATTGTTAGATTTGAGCCCACTGACAGACCATCTCATTGGAAGAACAAATCTTCTTCTATTTCTGTGATCCTGTACTTTACCAAATATGACGTTCTTTGCTGGAGAATGGTCCATCCTGATAACATGTCCAAGCTCATGAGATGAAGTCTTGCTATTCTTGTTTCTGAGGGTTATTCTGATTGTACTTCTTCCAAAATACATTTGTTTGTTCTTCTAGAAGTCCATGGTATTTAAATATTCTACACCACATTTTTACACCATAATTCATATGCATCAATTCTCCTCCTATCCTTCTCAAATACTGTCTATAACTTTGGTCACACACACCATCAGACTCAAAGTGATATATTTCCTCTGGAACATTTTAAAGAGCTCTTTTACAGCAGATATGCCAAATGAGATATGTCCTTTCATTTGTTGATTTCTGACTTAATCTGCACTGATTATGGATCCACATAAAACGAAATCCTTGACACTTCAATATTTTCTCCATTCATCATGATATTGTTTATTGGTCCCGTTGTGAGGATTTTTGTTTTGTTTACATGAAAGTGTAATCCATATTGAAGAAGTTGATCTTCATCAGCAAGTGTTGCAAGTCATCTTCACTTTCAGAAAGCAAACTTGTGTAATCTGCATATCACAGATTGTTAATGAGTCTTCATTCAGTCTGGATGTAGTGCTCTTCATCTAGTGCAGCTTTTTGAATTATTTGTTCAGTGTACAGATTTAATAAATATGATGAAAAGATGCATTCCTGAATCACATCTTTACTGGTTTTAAAGAATATCCGTTTGTTCTTTTTGAACAGCTGCCTCTTAGTCTGTATACAGGTTCCTCATTAATGCAATTAAATGCTTGGAACTACCATTCTTTTTAATGATGTGTATAGTTTGTAATGATCGAAGCAGTTAAGTGTATAGTCATTAAAATTCAACTAAACGTATTTATACTGCTGTTTGCTCTCAATCAAGATTCATCTGATGTCAGCAGTGATATCCCTCATTCCATGTCCTTTTCTGAACACAACTTGAATTCCTGGCAATTCCTGTTGCAACATTTAAAAATTATTCTCAATAAGATTTTACTTGCATGTAATGTTAATTATGTTGTTAGAAAATTTCCACATTTTGTTGTGTCAGTCTTCTTTAGGATGGACACAAAGATTGATCTCTTTGAGTCGATTAGCTATGTCTTCTAAATCAACTAGTCAGTGCTGCAAGAGTTGCAGAAACATTCCTATTGTTATTTCCTTAATTCCAGGAGACTGTTTTTTGCTAATGCTGTCTGCACAGCTTGGATTTCTAACTTTAATTACATAAGTTATTGATCATATGCTCTTGGAATGGTTAAATGTTGACTAATTCCTTTTGGTACAGTGACTGCATTGTTCCTTTTGATGCTTCCAGCTTCATTCATTATTCCACCTGTTAGTGTTCTTCTTGTTAAATGCGTTGCATTTGGTTCCAACTCATAGAGTCCCTGTATAAATTTTCTGAGGAGCAGCTTGTAGGCTTGAACCACCAACCTTGCAGCTAGCAGTCCAGTGTTCATCCTACAGGAAATCTTTCAATACTGTAACCTAAGGCTTGAATATTGTCATCAATTCATTCATCTTGAGAAATGTCTAGCATGTTCTTCCCTTCTGGTTTTCTAACTTGAGATCTTTGTGCACTTCATTATAATATTTGACTTTGTCTTCTGGAGCTGTACATTGAACATTTCTGTTTATCTATTTTAGTTCTGCATTTTTTCCATTAACGTTAGCATCTCTACCCTGGAGAGCAAGTTTGAGTCTCCTCTGATATTCATTTGTTTTCTTTGCTTTGTTGTTGTTTCTTCTGTCTTTTTTAATGGCATTTTTTTCTTATTATTATTCATGTATGATGTATACTTGATGCCATCCGACAACTCCTTCAGTATTTGGTCATTGGTATCCAATACATCAAATCTCTTCCTGAGATGATCTCTAAATTTAGGTGGTCATATTTAGGTCCTCATGAAAATGTTTTAATTTTTCACAGCTTCAGTCTGAACTTGTACATGAGCAATTGATAGTCTGTATCACATTCAACCCCTGACCTTGTTTTTACTGGTAATGTAGAATGGATGATATTATCCATTATAGATGCTGCTTGATTCTATGTTGATAGTTAAATTTTTAGCTTTCAAACCATTTTATAATTCCAGGTGTTTATTATTTTTATTATTCCAATATTGTTGTTGTAGTTAAGTGCATTCGTCTTTAAAAATTCTACCATGCAATCTCCAGCATCATTTTTATCACCACGGTCATATTTTTCAACTACTGATGATTCCTCTGTGTTTCCAACCTTTGCATTCCAATCACCAGTTATTATCAATACATCTTGATTGCACATTAGATCAATTTCAGGCTGAAGAAATTGGTAAAGTTTTTCAATTTCATCCTCATTGGCTTTATTGGTTAGTGAATAAATATGAACTGGTCTTCCTTGTAGGCGTATTGATATCATTCTATCACAGAAAGCTTTTCACTTCATCACAGATCTTGATATGTTTTTGATGATAACTGTGACACCATTCCTCCTCAATTTATCATTTCTCCTCAGTTTGTCATTCCCCCTCAATTTGTCATTCCTGGCAGAGTAAACCATGTGGTTGTCAGATTCAAAATGGCAAATACCTGTCCATTTCAGCTCACTAATGCCTAGGATATGTATATTTATGCGTTCCATTTCATTTTTGGCAATTTCCAGTTTTCCTAGATTCATACTTTGTACATTCTATGTTCTGTTTATTTGTTGATATTTGCTAGCTGTTTCTCTTCATTTTGAGTTGTGCCCCATCAGCAAATGAAAAGACTTTACTCCATTTGTGTCATCACGATCAATTCCACATTGAGGTGGCAGCTCTTCCCCAGTCATATTTTCAGCATCTTCCAACGTGAGGGGTTCATTATTCTGGTATTATATCTGGCAATATTCTAGTGCTCTTCATTATGTTTCAGTATTCAATATTCTGGTATTATCTGACAATGTTGCACTGCTTTCATAAGATTTTTAGTGACTAAATTCTTGAAATATGTCCATCTCTCATTCCTAGTCTTTGGAAGATCAGTTGGAACCTGTCCACCGTGGATGACCCTGCTGGTATTCAAGTTACCTGTGGCATAGTTTCCAGAGTCACAGCAACACACAAACCACCACAGTTTGACTAATGACAGATGAGGAGTGGTCTACTTTACTTAACACGCAAATCTGATGTCTTTTTCCAGGGACTGGTCACTCCTGATACCATGCTAATTTGCAAAAGAAGACATTTCTTCCTCCTTGCTTCAGGTGCATGATGGATGTTCTTCTTCCAAAACTGATTTTTGGCAGTCCATGGTGTTTTCAATATTCTTGCTTAGTATTGCATATTTAGTACTCACATATCTTCCTTCATGCTTTGCTACCTTGTTTTGATAGAACAAAGCATAGAGTAGTTTTCTGTTAGAAGGTAACTGAGAAACATCATTGGCAATCTTAACGATTCATCAATACACAAATTTATATTGAAAACCCATTAAACCCATTTCAAAAATGAACAAAGAACAGAAATCTATACACTTACAAAAATTACTTTCTAATGGAAGAAAATAACACACATTAAAATCCAAATAAAACATACAGAAATTTAGTTCATGATATGAATATAGGAAAACTTTAAACTAAGAAGAGGTGTGTAGATATTGTTGTTTGCAGGTGATAAATGTACATGAAGATCTGAAAATATTGAAGAGTGAGCCATGAAAATATCTGTTTGAAAACAACAAAACACAGGGTGAACAATAAATGTAAAGGCTTGGTGCATTGAAGGAAATGTGGGATTCTTGTTTGATTAAGAACACATAACCACCCGACCTCATGGTTTGCAGTTGAAACTTACCAGTCATTCCTCGAAAACCCTACATGGGGTCGTTTAGTTGAGCTGATTCAACAGCACTTAATAACAACAACAGTGTTTCCAGGAGTTCTGGTGTGGTGCTATAGGATAAGCACTGGACTGTTAACCATAAAGTTGGTGTTTAGAGGCACCAGGTGTCCCTTGGAAACCCTATACAGTGTCCCTAGGAGTTGGATCTGACCTGATGACATTTAACAACCACAGTATCACAGTATTTTCAGTGTCATTGAATAACAATCAGATAATTTTTCATATCACATTTTTTTTTTTTTTTTCACATTGGAGGTGTTTTGAGTACAGCCTTTCTCATTTGTGTTCAAATATTTAGAAATGTGGTGACTTTCACTTTAGAGGATATTTATCCATTAGGATTCCTGGTGTGATGCTGTGGATTAATGCGCAGAACTGTGAGCTTAGTCTGAAATGCAATGTCAGTGGTTCTAGCTCATCAGCTGCTCCTAGGAAACCCTACACAGGGTTGCTATGAGTTTCAACTGCCTCCATGGCATTTAACAACAACAGCATCCATCAGATATAGAAAACTAACTTTTTAGAATTTTAGAATTCATTTTATGATTTACTTGTGTTCTTTTTACTCCTTGAATTTTTATTTTAACAGATGTATCATCAGTATTCTTGTCTTTTCTCTTTTATTGCATAGTGCTTTGTTGTTTCTATTGTATTTTCTGAAATAATTTCTTGGCGCTCTTTTTCCTAAAACCTATTGATTTTAAGAAAAAATAATACATATAGTTTCAATTTCCAAGTGTTTTTTTCTCTTATTCCTTTATGTTTCCTTTTATAAAATATATCATTATCATTACAAAATAATTTTTGAAAATATTTTGTCCCATGTTTACAGTCTGATATCTAATATCCACCATATTTTGTATCTGTTTTCATAATCTCAAATCCTCTATTGTTAGTTTTCTGCTTTGTTTTGTTTTTTGTAATAATCCTCGATTCTTGTGCAGTTTATAAAACCATTGTTTTGGTCCTAGAGGAAGTAGAGGAGCTAGAATTTTAATGATTATTTCAAAGAACTCTCTTTTATATATTTCACATGTAATTGTGCCTTCTTTGGTTATAGCACTACCAGTTCCTGAGCATTTTCAGGTTTCAATAGTAAACTTTGATTATTCATTTTATGAAAGTTTCCCAGCACTAACTTTTTTTCCTCTGGTGTGCTAGGTCAGTAACTATCTTTCTGTCCATTTTCCTTTCAAATATGTTTTGTCATTTCCCATTCTTGTTGCCCCTTTTCAAGTTCTGGATAACCAGTTTTTTTTTTTGTTGTTGTTGTTTTGTTTTAATTTTTGTCATGTGTTGGGAATTAAATTTTACCATTTGTACATAGATGAATACCCAGTGTTGCACACTACCAGCTCTGTAATTTATAATCTGGGTTCTAATGGATCTTGTGTGCTTTTGATACAAGGTCTTGGGATTATCATGCTTAATACACAGAATGTGGATTATTGGAGATTGTTATTTCTACCCTTTTACCTCTGAGAGAAATAAATCTGTTTTTCCTCTCTCTTTCCTTATTCAAATTCTAAGATCTGATACAAATTAGACAAAAATCGAGGTGCAATTGTAATGAGATGTGCTACTGCTGTGCATAAGGTCGCTGTGAGTCGGTACCGACTCAATGGCACCTAACAACATAACAACTATTAATGAAAGCAGTAAAGATATTTTTATAAGAATGAAGCAAAATGATAACTATCTCTAAGTATGTTGCTATTGTTGTGAAGAACCTTGAGGTTGGTTCCAACTCATAGTGACCCTGTATACGGTTTCCAAGGAGCAACTTGTGGGTTTGAACTGCTGAATTTGTGATTTGAAGTTCATTGTGTTTAAGTAACTGCATTTTCTTTTTTCCCTATTTTAGCTATAGCCAGAGGTCTGATACTCCAAAATGAACAAATGAACAAAGTAACAGCTTCCCTGTAGTCCAACTCTTGGCCACTCCATGTGTTGCAAAGTACACCTGTGCTTCATAGTGTTTTCAAGGTTTTGAATTTTCAAACACAGATTACTAAACCTTTCTTTAATGGCATATCTGGATGGTTTTGAAGTGACCACCTCTCAGTTAGCAGTCAAGTGCTTAACCCTTTGCATCACCAAGAAACTCTAAGAGATCTGATAACCTGTTGCAGTGATTCTACAAAACAGAGTAGGGCTACCCCATGGGGTTTCCAAGATTATACTTTTTACCAAAACAGATGGCCACATCATTTCTCAAAGATGACTTGGTGCATTTGAACGGCCAAGGTTTCATTTACTGTAGCCTCTTCACAACCAAGACTCCTTAAAGGGCTGATGTTCTTGTTTTATACCATTGAGAGGTGGTAACTCACAGTAATCCTTTATAGAGTTTCCAAGGATCATCTGGTGGATTTGAACCACTGACTTATGGTTTGCAGTGCTGCACCTTTTCTTGCACATCTATTGCCTATACTTTTTTTAAACCAAATTTTGCATATTACATCAAGACTGAAATGCATATAGTATGAAAAATAGAGTCAGATCCCTAAAACTCTAAAAAATGTACAATGTATGTTGACAATCTTATAACCAGAGTGAAAATTATTCAGTCATTAATTTATGATTGATAAGCATTTTGGTTTTGAGCAAGAAAGACCAGAAACAAGCTCCTGATTACTTTCACAAAATACCACAACACTATAGAAGTTATTCTTTTTTGGTGAAACTCTAAAACAGGAGTTGACAAACTTTTTTTTTTTTTTTCTCAAGGGATTTTTTTTTTTTTTTTCTCAAGGGACAGAGAGTAAATGTTTTAAGCTTTACAATTACATAGCCTCTCAGGCAACTTCTCAAATCTTCAATTGTAGCATGAAAACAGCATAGGTGGTGGTGATTATTGCGTGCCACTGATTTTGTTCCTGCTCAAAGAGACCCTTTATAGGATTTCCGAGGTTGTAAATATTTACGGGACCAGAGAACCTCATCTTCCTCCCACGGAGCAGCTGGTCAATTCAAATTGCTGATCTAGTGGCTTGCAGTCCAGCTCATAATCAACTAAACTACTAGGGCTCCTTGAAAATAGCAATATTGTTCTTAAATGCTATCAAGTCTATCCCGACTCATCGTTACCCTGATAGGAAATCCAAGGAGTTGCTGATGGATTTGAACTACCAATCTTGTGGTTAGCAGTTCAGTGCTTATCTTCAAATAAATGACTGCAGCTGTGTTCCAAAAAGTTTCTTTTTGTGGACAATTAAATTTAAATTCCATATATATTTCATGTATCTTTTGGTGATATTATGCCTTTAATTTTAAAAAATATTTTCAAATGTAAAATATATTTTAGTTCTGAGCCATACAAAAGTAGGCATTGGGATGAATTTAATTAATGAATACTCTGAAAGAAATAATTGCCTAAGGAGATATAACTAGTTTGAGTCAAACTTGAATATAGGGCTTTCAGATTATAGAAGTCATTATCTTGCCATATCATTTTGATATTATCCAACCAAAGTTAAGTTTTTGCTTTTTTTTTAAATTTTGTTTGAGAACTCCCAAATTAAATATATATATTCTTTTGATTTTAAGGAGATTGCTGCTGTTGCTGTCGAGTGGATTCCAATTCGTAGAGACACTTTACAGGATTTCTGAGAGCAGTTTGTGGGTTTAAGCTGCATATCTTGTGGTTAGAAGTCTAGTGCCTGCCCTGCAGAGCCAAGCCAGGACTCTTCAGGGACATAGAAATGTCAATATAAAAAGAGATAAAAATATTGAAATGTTTGCTGTTCTTTTATTCTCTTTTACATGCAGTGTCAAATGGTATCTATTATTGCTCACATTTTTCCTGCCCTCTGTCTGAGGGTAAAATTCATCAAATGTACAAAATGTAACAAGTGACACACTTTACTTATGTGAGAAATAGGATGACTTTCTAAGGAAGGATGTGAAATGACCATTTTTATTACTTTGCACAAGGGAGAAAATGTGATCCTAAGATTATATTTGATAACAATTTTCCTGTATATGAGACACTGATGACAAGAAGAGTTATTTAACTGACTCATTAAATAAAATGCACAATTTCTCAACCAAGGTGTTGTTAACAAAGGATTTGTAGACATTACATGTTACACTTTACTGAAAAGATGTTGTTGTTAAATGTCTTTAAGTCAATTCCAACACATATAGTGAGCCTGTATAGAGTTTTCTGGTGTGGTGCCCTAGGATAAGCATTGGACTTCTAACCAGAAGGTCAGAAGTTCAAACCCACCAGCTTCTCCTTAGAAACTCTATTCAGCATTGCTATAAATCAAAACTGACTTGATGGCTCTTAAAAACAACAACATAAGGCTTTTATGGAATGGTTGGTGGGTTTGAACTATCAACCTTTTATTTAGCAGTTCAGTGATTATCCTATAGTGACACACCAGGACTGAAAAGATGCAAGTGGCAAAAAGGCCTTGGTCCACTGTGATAATTATTACTGCTTTATATGTATAGTTGTACTACTGTCCTCCTGTTATATGGTATCGTTTTTATCCATGTTCCCTATAATTCAGAGGAGATATGTGATCATTTTAATGAATGAGATAAGAGGAAAGCAAAGTTACCACTTTTAGGCTGAACAATTAATTGTTTCTTTAACACACTTTCAGAACAAATGAAATATTCCCTTATTTGTTGTTGATGTTGTTTAGTGCTGTCAAGTCCATTCCCTTTATAGGGTTTCCAAGAAGCAGCTGGTGAGCTTGAACCATCAACTTTGTGGTTCAAACTGACCTTGTGGTCCAGAGCATTAACACACAGCACCACACTTCTTGTTGTTGTTGGTAAGAGCCATCAAGTCAATTATGACACATATCGACCCTGTATAGGGTTTCCAAGGTGCAGCTGGTGAACTTGAACCACTGACCTTGCAGTTCAAACAACTTTACAGTCTGACACATTAACCCACAGCGCCACACCAGGAATCCACAGCACCACACTAAGACTGAACAATTAGTTGGTTCTATAACACCCTTTCAGTCCACATGAAACATTCCCTTATTAGTCCAAGTGACATATTCCAAATTGTGGTGCCTCCAATCACCTGGGTCCCACAGGAAGAATGATTAAACACTTCAAAATACTTGCAGTGGAAGTGTATAGTGAATGACCTATATGAGTAAAATGAGTCAGAAATAAACTTTTGTGGTTTTAGGAAACTAAGGTTTGTTTTGTTGTTAAGTGTCATCTAGTTGATTCCTATTACTAGCAACCCTGTATAGGGTTTGGGCAGCAGCTATTGAGTTTGAATCACAGACATTATGGTTAGCAGCCTAGTACCACACCAGAACTCCGATTAAGGTTTTTAATTGTTTATTACTACAGCATACTTGGCCTATTATGAATGATATACCTATGGTACTTAAGAGCAATTCTATTAAATTCACCATGCTCTTGTGGAAAAAGAAAAATATATAGAATGCTCTCGTAGTGTAGTGGTTATGAATCGGGCTGCGAGCCGCAAGGTCAGCAGTTCAAAACTACCAGCGGTTCCTCAGGAGAAAGATGAGGTGGTCTGCTTCTGTAAAGATTTACAGCCTTGAGTCGGAACCAACTCCAAGGAACACAACAACAACAACAACAGAATGTATCAGAATGCACATAGGTTTTACAGAGTGGATATATCTCTATAAACTTTTGTTGTTAAGTTCCTTCCATTCAGTTCTTATTCATAATTATCCTGTACAGAGTTTCTAAGGAGCAGCTGGTGAATTTAATCTGCTGACCTTGTGGTTGAAACCAGCATTGCTGTCCAGTGTGTTATCTCACAGTGCCACATCAGGACTATATGAACCAGATCTCCAATTAGTATTGATGTTGTGGTTAAGTGCCATCAAGTTGGTACTGAATCATTACTACCTTATGAACAACAGAACAAAAATCTACTTACTCCTGCACCAAACTAACAATTTTTGTTATGATTTAACCCATTGCTACCGCAACAGTGGCAATTCATCTCATTTCTCTTTTTCGCTGACTGCCCACTTTAGCAAACATGATTTACGTTTCCTGGTCCCTCCTGTTATATGTCCAGAGTATGAGAGACAAAGTCTTGCCATCCTGGCTCCCAGGAAGCATTCTGGCTGTATTGTTTCCAACATTTTGCTTGTTCTTTTGGGGGTCTATGGTACTTTTAATATTCTTCACCAAACACCATAACTCAAAAGCATTAATTCTTCTATGGTCTTCTTTATTCACTGTCCAACTTTGACATACATTTGAGGTTATTGAAAATACCATAGCTTGGGTCAGGCTCACATAAGTCCCCAAAGTGGATTATTTGTTATTAAACACTTTTAAAAGGTCTTGTGAGGCAGATATGTCGTTTGATTTCTTGACTGCTGCTTCTATGAATGCTGATGGTTCATCTAAGCAAAATAAAGTCCTTGATAACTGCAATATTTTCTTCATTTAACTTGCTGTTATTTATTGATCCAGGGGTGAGGATTTTTGTTTTCCTTACATTAGAACCCATACTTAAGGTTGTGGTCTATGATCTTCTTCAGTAGGTACTATAAGTTCTCTTCTCTTTCAGCAAGCAAGGCTGTATCATCTGCATATTGCAGGTTGTTACTAGTTCTTCCTCCAATCTTGAGACCACATTCTTCTTCATATAATCTAGAATCTCAAATCATTTGCTCAGAATACAGATAGAATAAATATGGCAAAAGAATACAGTCTAGTAGCACAATTGTCCTCATTTTAAATCTTTCAGTGTTCCCTTGTTCTGTTTGAGCAACTTCCTCTTTGTCTATGTACAGGTTTCTCATCAGCACAATTAAATATTCTGAAATATTCATTCTCCACAATATTGTTCTTAGTTTGTCATGATCCATGCAATCAAAAGTCTTTAACTAGTCAATAAAACACAGTTAAACATCAGTCTTTTATTTAGTTTTCAGCCAAGATCTATCTGACATCAGCAATATTATCCCTTGTTCCATTTATTCATATAGATTTAGCTTGAACCTCTGGCAGTGTACTATCAATGTACTGTGGCTGTCGTTTTTGAATTATCTTTACCAAAATTTTACTTGCATGCAATATTAATGATATTGTCTGATGATTGCTGCATTCTGTTGGGTCACTTCTCTTTGGAATGAGCACAAATCTAGATCCCTTCCAATCAGTTGGCCAGGTAGCTGTCTTTCAAATTTCTTGGCATAGATGAACAAGTGCCTCCAGTGCTGCATTAGCTTGTTAAAAGATTTCAATTTGTTTTCCATCAATTCTTGATGCCTTGTTCTTTGCCAATGCCTTCAATGCATCTTGGATTTTTTTCCTTCGGCATAATTGGCCCTTGATCATATGTTGATCGTTGAATCATTTCTTTTAGGTACAGTGACTTCCGTCTTCTTTTAATATTTTCTACATCATTCAATATTTTACTCATAGAATCCTTCAATAGTACAAGTGGAGGCTTGCATTTTTTGTTCAGTTAACTCAACTTAAGAAATGAAGATCATGTTCTTTCCTTTTGGTTTTCAATTCCAGATCTTTGCAAATTTCATTATAGTCAGTGGTGGTTTGGTTTGTATGTAAGTGAAGATGATAAAGAGTTCAGTAGAATGGCTGATAACAACTAATTAGTACTAGAAAGTTATTTTCCTTGAGCTATTAATTATTCATGATCCACAAAAATTTGAATTTCAGGTCAGTGTTAGTTGGAATCACAGAAGTCCTAAGAGATGCACAACCTGTATATATATAGCTATTAGTTGTTCTCCATAACTCAAATAAAAAATAAAAAGAAATTAAATTATTGGGAACGAGATTTTGTTATTGACTGCACCCATTCATATAAAACCATAGTTTTCTTTTAATCCTTTTATGAAGTGCTTTAAGAAAAAGAACCTATTTCATCATTTGAAAAGAGCAGCATATGGTACAAACAATAGATTTAAAATGGGACTTATTCAAATTAATATATGTGACTATTTCTTTATAAAAGTGTTTCCAATTGTCACAAACATTTAATTAATTTTCAGGATTAGAATTATTCAGCCTATAGACCAATAATTTGAATATGATTACCTATTTATTAGAAATCATTTTCAAAACACTTGGATCCATATTGTGGTAATTTATTTTTCATTTGGGCTTCCAATTTTCTGAATAAGTAGGTTGATATATTATGGGTTAGTAATTTATTTGATGAAGACCAAAGAGCACAGCCTTAGGTATGGATTGCATCTCAATGTAAAGAAAACAAATCTCCTCACCACTGGACCAATAAAC
>NW_006408633.1:864366-869625 GCF_000296735.1 Chrysochloris asiatica
CAGTACTTATCTTACAGCCAGTACTCCACTATGCCAGTACTCCATTAAAAAAAGGAAGGGAAGAAGTTAATACTCCACCATTGTTATACAACTTTCAGAAGGAGCAGCAAGTATATGAAGAAAACAGAAGGTTGAGAGAGCATTAAGCATTAAAGAACTTGAATTTGGCAAATTGGAGTTTAGTTTGGTCTAAACATGGAGGCAGCGGAGGCTAGTTCAAAAGCTTGTTAGATGATATTTAACTATTGTTAGCCAATTTGGGGAAAATCCTTAGATTTCATTATATCACTCCAGCTTTACTCACTTTTCTAAAGTACTACCTATGAATAACAGGCAGAGTTATTACTGGGACAAAATGACTTGTACTTTGAAAGGGTTCAGATTTTGTTGAGAATATATATATATATAACATGAAACAAGGATTTTTCTCTTTTCATATGGGCTTCCCTTTGTGATGAGAACATTTAGAATAAACATAGGTCTCATTCCATTCTAGTGGCAAACAGTCAGGGTTATACACTCCTCACATTTGTTCTAAGATACACAACAAGACTTTGGCTGCCTTTTAATTTGATCTATAAGGAGATTTGAAGGAGGACTGCAAAATGAAAACATTTACTGTTTTGAATAATATGTGACTATGTTTTTTATTCTAAATAGGATTTTGAAAGTGTTATAATATTTGACCATATTCTGGGATCCAAAAATACTCTCAGTGTATTACTCTATTAATTTTAATTATATTCCATTTTTAAGGGATATAGTGCTTATTTGATAAAAAATAGGATTAAGTTAGACTTGATAAACAAAAATTTTGAAGAAGGTATGAAAACAATGCATTATTCTAGAAATTTCCAGGAGCTAGTCTGCCATATAATGTACCAAAGTGGCAACATACTAGTTTGCATTGTTTGATCCTAAAAAAGTCTTTACTTTTATTTCAATTAAAATAATTTAGATGAGTTAAACAAAAATACAGATGGAGTAGCAATTGCCACCAAAAAATGTTTTAATAATATTTGTATAATATATGCCATTTATGACAAATATAACCATAAATATGGGCAAATCAATGCAAATCATGATACTATAAAATGGTGGACTTTTATTGCATATCACTTACAATTTATTAAAAAGTAAAGAGAGATATATTTAAGACTATCAGAATAGTATTTTATTTTAAATTGTCTTAGTCTGGGTCCCCTAGAATAACAAAACCCGTGAAGTTTATATATACAGAGATTTATCACAAGGATATGGCTCATGTTGTTGTAGAGACTGTCAAGTCTCAAGGCTATAGCTGAGACATCAGGTTGGGGTTTCTCCTAACACATGTAACTGCAGGGGGTAATGAACCAGTGATTGATAGCATTCTACTGGTTCACATGATATGGAGGCTAATGTACCACAAGATCAGCAGGCAGTATGGTATGCCAAAGGTTCAAGTACAAAGAACCAGAGGTAACATGATAATGAGCCAGAAGCAGAATCAGGATGAATCAAAAAGTCATAGAACCGTATCCGATTGCCCACAAAGGTAGCTAAAAAAAATTCATGGGAAGAAACCGAATGAAAATAAAGTGGAATTTTCTTATAAACTTTTTTGAATCCCCTGTGTATATACTGGGTATAGCCCAAAACCATGAGGAAACTCCCTTTCAACTGGTAGGCCACTTATAAAAGAGCTAATGAAGTGATTACATTTTACTAGCCTCTCATCATGGTGGGATGACTACATATGGGGAATGATTACAGCATAACTGCCAAACCAATAAGAATCATGGTCCAATCAACTTAACACAATTTGTTTCCTATTTTCAGTCTTCTTTTTTGCTGACAATTTTGCTTTTAGTTTCTTTCTAGTGTACCTGTTTTACTTTTATTATGGCCAAACATATTTATTTTAGAAAAGAAATTATGGTCTCCATAATAATCATACATTAGGTGATCTTTACAAAGAGATGTTAAAAATTATTTATCATTGAAATATCCCTCTCATGTAAGTTCATTAAATTGTATTTTATAATTTAAACATTTCAATTTACTACAAATTGCTAATTTTTTTCAAATTTCAAGATATTATACCTTACTTGCAGTTTTTTTTGTTGTTGTTGTTGTTTTTGGTTACTGTTAATTTTATTCTGACTCTCAATGACCCTAAGTATGTCAAAACAGAAGTATGTTCCCTGGATTTTCAGTGGATGATTTTCCAGTAGTCAATTGCCAAACCTTTCTTCCAAGGCACATCTGGGTAGACTTGGATTGATTTCATAAATTCTATTGTGTCTCCCAAAATATGTATCCGTTTCTCTAGGGCATGATACCAGTAGTTCACCATTTATTTAATTCTGTAATTTGTCAATTATGTATTGGTGTAATTTGACATGTATACAATCTTTTTGGCCCCATGATGTGATCTGATGTAATGATCCTCCATTTTGTGATGTGCTGTAAATCTTAACCTCTCCTTGTGGTTAATGAGGCAGGATTAGTTCATTTCAAAGAAGATAAGGTTGCTTTTATGTTAATGCGACAGGATTAGAGTGGGTTGCAACAATGTTTTCAGCCACAACTATGATCCCAAATAAGGGCATTTTCCAAGGGGTTGGTCTGCATCAACTTTTATCTTATAAGATACAAAAGGAGAGTGAATCCAGTAAAGGTAGATGGACCTAACTAACACCAAACGTGAAAAGCCAGCAGAGGAGTACATAATTTGAACATGGAATCCCTGTTCTGAGAACTTTCTAGGCTCAGGGGAAGATTGATATGAAGAAGCAGGGAGATCTCCAAGGAATGCTTGGCCTAAAGATGTTGAAGGGAGAGAAGATCACTCTTTAGTGGTGCCACTGAATGGGCTTGAATTGTCAACTTTAAGTTAGCAGTCAAATGCTACCTGTTGTTGTGGTTGTTGAGTATCATTAAGTTGGTACCAAACTATAGCGTGTAGGGAGCTCTTTATACGATAAAAAATTACAAGGGAAATACAAATGATAAAATGCGTAATCTATCTCCACTTATGGAGTCCTGGTGTGGCATTGTGGGTTAATACGCTGAACTGCAAAGTCAGTTGAAACCACAAGGTCAGCAGTTCAAGCTCACCAGCCACTCCTCGGAGGTCCTATACAGGGTCGCTATGAGTCGGAGCCAGCTCAACAACACTTAACAACAACAATCTCCTTTTTCACTCCCTTCTTAGAATAACCTAGTATCAAGAAGGTAACCAGGGTCAGTGTACTACAAAAGTTTGTAATTCCAAAATAAACCAATGTCATAAAAACAAGCATTTCACAGTCTGACCATCTGTTTCTGTAAATATTATAGAAGAAACAAAAATCTGTGAAGCATTTCTACTGTGTAATACACGGAGTCTCCTTGAGTCAGAATCAACTTGATAGCAGAGAAGTTTGGCTTCCTTTTTCCTTTAGTTTTATCATGCTTTCTGTTTTTTATATTCCTTAACTACTTAGCTTAAGGAGTATTGGTGGCACAGTGATTCAGCTAAAAGGTCAGCAGTTCTAATCCAACAGCCACTATGTAGAATAAAGATGTAGCAGTCTATTTCCACAAAGATTAAAACTTTGGAAATGCTACCAGTTGTTCTATAGTTAGTGAGTCAGTGACAGTGAGATACTATTCTCCCTGAAGAAGCCCCTGTGGCACAATGGCTATGTGCTGGGCTGCTAACTGTAAAGTTGCTACTTTGAAGTCTCCTAGCTTCTCTACAGGAGGAAAACTTGGAAATCTGTTCCCATAGGGATTGCATCCTAAAAATCCTATGGGGGAGTTCCACGTGAGATCTTCATGAGCCAGAATCAACTTGACACTTGATGACAGACACTAATCACACAACAACTAATCATCTTTTGCACCGCCCTTAAATTTGCTTCATATAAAGCCAAGAATTTTGCTTTCCAAAGATTCTCCAGTTTTTGTTATTATTATTGTTATTGTTATTGTGAACTGAGTAATAATTTACATGGAAGAACATTGGCTTTACAACCTTTCATTGCAATGATTGCAATCGTCTCTGTGCATCATCATTTAACAGTATCTGCTTCCATTCCCTCTGTTTTTCTTTTATTTTTGAGGGGTGGGGGGGTAGATGTACAAAAAGCTCTCAGGAATATATAATAATTTAAACAACTAAATGTCTGCACGTCTGACTCCTGGCCACCAGTACTCAGTTCCTCTCTTTCTATGAAAAATATGGAACACTTCACAAATTTGAGTGTCATCTTTGCACCGGGGCCATGCTAGTCTTCTCTGTATTGTTCCAATTTTAGTATATGTGCTGCCGAAGCAAGTACAGATTCTCCAGTTTTATTAAAATATTTTCACATTTGTCACCCAAAATAGGAAAGCTCAATTTTCTGACATTTCATATTGTAGTTTAAAAGGAACCTGGTAATAACATGGTGTATATTCTGACTAAAGATAAAATTTATTCAGTTGATCTCTCATTCTTTCCTTCCTGTTCTTTTGTTTACTTTTATTAAGTGCCAAAGAAGTCAACACTCTAGTTCTCTCTTCTCTTCTTTATATTCAAAAGAAAACTGAATTTGGTAATACGACTTTGAGAAATCATTTTAGTTTTCTTTTATTGGACTAAGTCTAATTGTCAATCACCAAACAATATATATGCATATATATACATACACATGTTTAGTCAGAAGCAAACACTTCAGCACTTAAAACTCTTTAAATAATTAATGTTTTCAAAAACTGTAGACTCAGAACTAATTATCCAACATATTTACACAGTGAACCCTATACTTTTACTCTGGAAATCAGGTCACTGTTTACATTTGCTTATTGTACAGACACTGATGACTGTTTAACAGTATTCAACTTCTGTACTTAGACTAGAAATAGGTTATAAAAGACAAAACACCATTAGGAACACTTTTTCCTAAGCATTAAACTTCAGTGAAAATCATGTTTTTCAAAATTGCAAGTCTATTTTTATAGTATTCCAGAAAATCAATTTCCTGTATAACAAGCAATGATAATGACCATTTTTTTAAAACAAGAACAGAGATATTACTTTCTTTTAAACACAAGCAAACATCAGTGCCATTCAAAGAGAATTAATAAAATGATTTTTGTTCCAATTTCCATGTTTTAATTAAGTTAAGTGATTTTCACCCCACACATGGGAGAAAAACACTAACTTGTAGACATTATGCTAATTTCACAATAAAGAAAAGTGGGACTTAAATCCATCCAAAATTACTTCTTAATGATTTGTACAATAAT
>NW_006408633.1:869864-871450 GCF_000296735.1 Chrysochloris asiatica
ACAAAGAAATGGACAAGGAAAAATGTTAAAGGAGATATGGAAATTATAAACCATTTTTCTTTTCAGAGTATATGATGGCAGTTTACTTTTTTAAAAGAATAGGACTCATTTGATAATAATTCAGACTAGTCATTTCTTAATGTTGTTTGTTGTTAAGTGCCATCAAGTCGGTTTTGACCCACAGCGACCCGGAACAGGATTTCCGAGGCTATAAATCTTTACGGGAGCAGATCGCCTCATCTTTCTCCCGCAGAGCAGCTGGTAATTTCGAACTGCTCACCTTGCGGGTCGCAGCCCGATTCGTAATCACTACGCTACCAGAGCTCCTTCTTTATAGCTGAATTATATTTGTTCTTCTCTTAACAACTCTTAGTTACCCTGAAGGTACATGATTTATAAATATATGTTAATTGGATCTGTCATGGTCATGATAACAAAACAAATAGGAGCTCCTTCCTGAAACGAAATCCTACATACCAAATCCTTGCATTAAATTTCCCTGTTGCAGAAAATACAAATGTAGTAGATTAAATTAATACATGTGGTGATATATAGGTTTTGAAATTTTGAGATCTGGACATAGATTAGATTAAACATATCCCACAAGGTTGCAAATATTAGTCACACTTG
The DNA here is from genome assembly GCF_000296735.1 of Chrysochloris asiatica. Taxonomy (NCBI): domain Eukaryota; kingdom Metazoa; phylum Chordata; class Mammalia; order Afrosoricida; family Chrysochloridae; genus Chrysochloris; species Chrysochloris asiatica. The sequence goes on from NW_006408633.1 coordinate 870,495, forward strand.
TGTTCTCACCTTGAGGCTCCACTAGAACCAAATACACAGGTTTAAAAGTTTAGAAATCTGTTGATTAGATTAAATATATCTCACAAGGCTGCAAATATTAGTCACAGTTGTGTTCTAATCTGGAGGCTCCACTAGAACCAAATTCACTTTCCTACTATGTGATTGTTAACCCCATAAATTTCTTTGAGACTCCAAAACTAAGGACTGCTTGCTTCTTGAGAGTCATAAAAAGAAGAGACAGAGTCTCTAGTCTGAGTTTGCTAGCAGGAGAGAATCTTATATAATATATCATAATTATAGTAGGGAAATCCTGTCACCTTTCCTGTAGTTCATTGGTTAGAAATAAGCCACAAGCCCTTCCCACATTCAAGAGGAAAACAGCATACAGATATTAAAATGCCAGGAAGTGGAAATCATAGGGAACACTTTAAAGTCTGTCTGTACAAATATTTCCTTAAAGGTAAGAAATGAAAAATAACACAAAACAAAGAAAGCAAGCAAACAAAAACAGTCTGGAGGGAAAGGTGTGCACTTAGTTTTACCTTTTAGAATAGCATTTAGTCAGTTTCATTATTTCACAGCATGAAAGTCATTACTCATTGACATAGTATGAAAGAAAAGTCATTTGGTTGAATGAAAGGTTATCTTCTGAAAGTAATCCTGATTATACAGGTAGATAAATGAAATAACATTTTATTCAGAGAGATCAAACATTAACTCAATCTCTCTCAGATGCATGGAAGACATCCCATGGTAAAATAACTATTATTAAGTGATTCTAAGTTTTCATTCCACCACTTGTCTGTCAACTTTTCGTACTGTGGTGGCTTGTGCATTGCTGTGATTCTGGAAGCTATGCCAACAGTTTTTTAAATACCATTAATAACCTGCGATATGCAAATGTACAACCTTGCTTGCTGAAAGTGAAGAGGACTTAAAATATTTACTGATGAAGA
>NW_006408633.1:873565-876756 GCF_000296735.1 Chrysochloris asiatica
GAACTGTGTCAAGCGGTAAATCGAAGCTGTCCTCTACCCTCATCGCTCCCAGCACTAATGTTTGTACTTACATTTTTTATAGTAACATGTAAATCTCTTTCATACACACACTTTTCTCTCTATCACTTCTGATAAGAAATTTTGCATAGATTCCTAGAAGAGCCTAACTGTATGTTTTAAGTTCCTTTCATTATCACTCTTAGGAACTTATGTTGTATATTCCTTAAAGAAAATTGAATAGTAAGCACTGTTTCTTATGATTTTGTGTGATGTTTTTAATCACTGTCAATATTTCTATTGGTAATAGCACAAAAGAGATTTTCCTAAGAGATTCCTTCATCTTAAAATTTGACTAAGAAAGATATTAAGGAAATATTTTTGTCTGTTCTTTCCTTGAGTGGGGAAAAATAAAAATGTGTGAGTAGCCATTTATATTAATTTTTCATTGAGAAAAAGCATAGTAAAAATACATTAAATAATGAAGGCACTATTGATTATTTTAAACAGCACTAAGCTTCTGATCACAAGGAGCTCTGGTAGCGTAGTGGTTCATCGGGCTGAGAAGCGCAAGGTCAGCAAGTTGAAACTACCAGCTGTTCCTCCGTAGAAAGATGAGGCTTTCTGCTCCCGTAAAGATTTACATCCTCGGAAACCCTGTACAGGGTCGCTATGAGTCAGAACCGACTCCACGGCACATCATCACCACCACCACCACAAGTTTCTAAGTTCCGTTAGTAGGGCAAGGCACCCTGGTGCTACTGTGTGTTAGGTGCTGGGTGGCTAACCACAAGGTTGGTAGTTCTAACCCACCAGCCGCTCCAGGGGACAAAGGGTGTTTGCTACTGTAAACCTGTCAGAGGAGGAAAATTCAAATGACTTTCTGGTGTGGTGTCATGGGTTAAGGCGCTAGATGGCAAAGTCGGTTTGAACCACAAGGTCGGTGGTTGAAGCCCACCAGCCACTCCTTGGGAACCCTATACAGGGTTGCTATGGGTTGGAACCAACTCGATGGCATTGGTACTTAACAACAACAACAAGCTTCTGCCCTCAGACTAGAAATTATTACAAAAAACATCAAGAGAACATTATTTTATAATATAGTATGAATGTATCAACACAAATATAAGCAACTTGTTAGTTGAAAAGGGGTGAAGTTTGTTACTTTTATTGTGTTATAATCTAAGACCATAAAATATATAAAAATAACAGACTTGTGTCCCTTATACATATAAATGTTGTTTTGGTTAATTCGTCAGATTTAAAAAAAAAAAAAGATTCTCTAATGAGAAATTTCTGATTTTAACACACAATTTTCTCTAATAAGATTTGTATGAGGATAATTTTCCTTAGTATGTTTTTTTTTTCTGATTCAAATTATGTAGATATAAATATAAATTGCTATGGGGTTTTAAATTTTTAAATATGCCTATAAAGTATGAGGGTGTTTCAAAATGTTCATAGAAAATTTTCAGTCCCATTTTTTCATGGATTTTTTGAAGCCCCAATATAATAGTCTGTTTTTAGTCAGAATAATAAAGTAGTATAATACTATAAAGAAAACTAGACATTATAGGAAGAGTATAAAAACCAAACCGAGTAATCGTACATAAACATATATAGGCCCCAGATGGTACTGTGCCATAATTAAAATACATTAATATAAAATTACATACACAATCTCACTTGGTACGGGTGGAGGCAAGAGTGGACTCCCTTTAAGATGGGATTGCAATAGTACCAGAAAAATGAATAGACCAACAAGAGTTTGCATAGAATTCTAAACCATGAGTATATTTCTTGAAAGCTTACATATCCCTCAAACCACTGATTTACTTCGAGTTGATAGCAATAAACCTTGATGAAACATCACTACCTTTCTTAACATTTGAATGCTATTAAGTTCTGCCTACCACTTGGGAGCACTGGTAGCGTAGTGGTTACGAATCGGGCTGCTATCCTCAGGGTGAGCAGCTCGAAACTGAGGCTTCCTGCTCCAGTAAAGATTTACAGCCTCGGAAACCCTGTACAGGGTCGTTATGAGTCCTAACCAACTCCAAGGCACATAACAACAACAACATCACTTAGGTAATCCAGTTTTAATAGAGACCTTCATTGACTGCTTAATTATTGGAGTTGGGTCATAATACATGACAGGTATATCGATAACCATCAAAATTATTTTAATAAGCTTAATTATGTATCCAAGACTGCTTAAAAATATTACACCCACTTCTCACTTATTGTCTGTCTCATCAACTGGCATTTTTCCTCTATGTCCACAGTAAAAAATCCACTAACAGATTGTTTTGTACATTTACGACATACATTAAGCAGTAAAAGTGCTGACGTGCTCAGTGAAAGTAAAGCTGGCTGGAATGGTTAGTCATGACTTTTTGATGGTGTGACAGTTATGCAATGATGTAATTTGGCAGATATGTAATAATGCAGTCATCCTCTACTCTGTAATCTAATGTCATACTCTATTTTTGCAAAATCTCCCGTCATTGGAAACTAACCACATTGATAAGTGAGTAGTGTTTTGTAGTGGCCATTTGTAGTAAAAAATCGAAGGACTATATATGTTGTTGTTATGTGCCGTGGAGTCGGTTCCGACTCATAGCGACCCTGCACAGGGTTTCCGAGGCTGTTAATCTTTACGGGAGCAGAACGCCTCATCTTTCTACAGCGGAACCGCTGGTAGTTTCGAACTGCTGACCTTACGGTTCGCAGCCCGATTCGTAACCACTATGCTACCAGAGCTCCTTAGGGACAATATATACTTACATCTAAAAAAGGGGAAGTTTCACTTTATTTCATAGATGCTATTGCTGTGGCATTACAGGATAAAAACTGGGCCACAAAGTCAGGTTGAACTGCAATGTCAATGGTTCAAAGCCATAACTTACTCCTCTGAAACTCTATAGAGGGTCACAATGGTCACAACTTCACGGCACTTGACAACAACAACATTTCATAAAGATAAAACTTTTCATATCTCTGAATAACTACACTATGTTAGTCACTATATATGAACATGTAAGAAAAGGAGACTTAATATGTTTATGTGTATAAGGAAGAAATTCAAGGAAGTATAAGTAAAGTGACAGAATTAAAGCATACTTTGGACATGGTAGAACAAAGTTTTGAAGATGTACTAAATTGTTGTTGTCAGGTGCCATCTAGTCGGAACC
>NW_006408633.1:886206-887460 GCF_000296735.1 Chrysochloris asiatica
CTGTTGTTGCTTATGTCCACTAAGCTTGTTCCAACTCATAGTAGCCCTGTATAGGTTCTATGAGAAGTGTCTGAAACTTGGACTGCTTACCATTACAGTTCAAACCACCTTGTGGTCCAGTACTTAATCTACAACACCATGCCAGGACTCCAACTATTCTAGATTTGGTAAAAAACCAAGCAGCATGGGTATTCCCTTGTTTATTTATCTCTAAATTGTTCAATCTTTCCTTCATTTTAAGCAAGTTTCCTCTTCTAATAAATAGCTTCAGTGACTGTAAGGAAGGAAAAAAATCAAATCTATTATCACATATTGATAAAATACTATCCTAGAAATATATTTAGTCTTAGTATTTTAAGTTGTTGTTGTTTTTTATAATCATAAATCACAAACATGCTTACATGCATTACTATGCAAAATCTTAAATACTAATTCTCATTTATTTTCTTTCTAGAAAGAAGGGTAGATGTCTGGGTAGATGCTTTCTATCACATCATAGGTTTACGGTATCAATTTATGTCATTTTACTTTTTAGCTGAATTTAACCACGGTGTTAGAGAAGTCTGACTGTCTTACTAACAACTCAGGGAACAATGGAAGCTTCTGACACTCACACATATACTAGACCTGTTTTCCTAGGTTTAAAAGAATATCAATCAAAAAAGGACAAGAACCTCATTAGATCTTGACAAGTAGCTGATCTGCAAAGACAGTTCAAAGTTCTATACTAAGAAGAGTTTCTTTTTTTCAAGCGAACAAGAGTATTTCTGATATTGCTCTAACATCTGAAAAGTATTTCAAATAATTTGAAAGCTACATGAAAAAAACAATACTACAAATTTGAAATTAATACTATAAATGCAAAGAGATTTTAAATAAATAAAGACTAAACCAAAATCATTGATATTACAAAGTATTTAAACACATTCAATATAATATCTTTAATAAATATATAGGAAATATTTATAATTAAAATTGCAGTTACAGGGAACACATGTAAGCATGCTGGTGACATTACTGGTGAGTAGAAGAGAGGGAAGACAGCAATGAAGAAATGGACTGAGTTCAACCACATTCCCTAGATTCCCGTTGACCTGGAGATGAGAGAGAGAGAAGAGGAATTGCTGATTGGAACAAAGTATGGTGAGACCTGGGGGGATCTGAGTCCATGGACAAGGACATAGCCACAGAGGGCTGGAGCTGAGAGTGAAGCATCCAGCTGATATGAAGTGAAGGGAGATTCACAAGAACACC
>NW_006408633.1:888484-889366 GCF_000296735.1 Chrysochloris asiatica
AAAAAATGAATAGAGGTAAATACAGCTAACTATTGGTACATAGAGGGGATTGTAATGTAATGAAGCAAAATATATGATTTGTTGAATGTAGAACTGATGATCTGATCTATAAATCTTCTCTCAATTTATAATAAAAAAGATGAGGGGAAAAAAAAGACAACAGGCCTGCATTTTTACAATTTTGGAATAAAACTATATTACTCTGAAATAATTTGTTGGATGTTTTTTATATGTTAAAACAGTATATTCATTTAAATATCCACAGCCTTAATTATATTTTTATCTTAGGAGGAAACACATAATAAAATGAGATTTATTCCAGTTCACAAGATATGAGACACAATTGAAATTCATAATTAGAATATCATTTATAGTATCATTTCTACATTTTATTTGACTTGATTATAAACCAAACCTCACGGAACAGTTTTCACAAAGATTTCACCAAACAAATATAATGTTTTATTAATTATTGTTAATTTGACAATCATTTTTATGTACGTCTTTCTTTTTTTTTTAAGCAATGTTTTCAGAAGTAGATCCTTCACTATATTGCTTAATTAAACATTTTGCCAATGTCTCATAAATATTTAGAATAGTGTTTACCATCGTTTTCCAATTGATGAAAAAAAAATACAATTTATTTGTGACATATATATGTTGTGGTTGTTAAGTGCTGTTGAGTTGTGCTGGCGACAGCATCCGCAAGTACTGAGAAGGTGTGGCCCCGCAACAAGATGAACGAAAATCCAACCCCGGTGCCCTCCTCAGGATTGTGAGTCTTGGACCTTGAGGGCCAAGGACGTGACCTCCTGAAGAGCTGGGTTCATAGGCTTTTTGCAAACTCACTGGTTGGCTACCTTTGTACAATTTTCTTTAGTT
>NW_006408633.1:896681-898612 GCF_000296735.1 Chrysochloris asiatica
CATAATAAACATTCCTCACTTTTCATTGGGTAGAAATGGATAGCAGATATATCTCATACAGTGTTTAGAGTTGTGGAATCATCTCAGACTCATAGTGATCCTGCATAGGGTTTCGAAGAGCAAGTGGTGGGTTTGAATTTCCAAACTTGAGATTAGCAATCCAATGCTTATTCTACAGTGCCACACCAGGACCAGGATTGGTGGTGGTGTGGAAGTTATATGCCATGGAGTTGGTACTGACTCATAACAACCCTATATAGGGTTTCCAAGGCTATAAATCTTCATGGGAACATAAAGCTTCATCTTTCTTCCTCAGAACCACTGCTAGTTTTGTTCTGCTGACTGTGAGATGAGCAGCCTAATTTGTAACCACTTCCAAAAAACAGTTGTCATAACATTCTGAGATGGTGTTTCATCCCTGAATTTAACTTGTCCAGCAGGTGCCATCAGAAGTCACCATTTCAATTGTACCTTTTGTTGAAAGCAACCTAGTGAGACGAAATAATTGTATTTCTGAGAGAACTTGACTGAAACCATCAACTGATCAGAAATATCTCATAAAGTAGAACTGAGAAAACATATATGAATAGATTATTTCATTTAAATTTGATTTTAAAGCAATAAAAAATATTTTACCTAAAGTAGAATTGTGCTGACAGGGTGAAAAACAAAACGGTTGTGGTTTTTTTTAGTTGTTTACAAGTCATTTCTGCTTCACACTGACTTCTTGTGTACAGTGTACAAAGGAAACTTAAAAATATTATGAGAAAACCATAAGAAACTTCAGTGACAAAAATATCAATATGGGGACCTATTTTTTCTTAACACCTTCTTACCTAGATCTATACACATCTGACGGAAGTGATTTCACCTCCTAATGTTTCCTCCCAAAATTCTGTACTCTTCAATTCACACCATGTCCAAATGGCAGTTTTTCAATATGAGAATGGCAGTTTTGACATCCCTAGGGGACTCAACTTGTGGTTTTTTTTAATGTTCTGAGTTTTGTGGGGGAAAAAAAAAAAAATCTGAAGGAACAAGATGAGGATTGTTGCATGATTGGACTGTCCCAACACAATTCTTGTCGGACAGATCTTGTTATCATGGAAGAATGAGCAGGTGCATTGCCATGATGGGAAAAAAAAATTCTCAGTGCAAATTTCCTTCTGAATATTCTTACAACTACCTCCTAATAAGCTCCCATGATTGTTTTGTGTCCTTTTAGGAATTGCACTAAGATTGTTGTTAAATGCCACAGAATCTATTCTGACTCATAGTTACCCTCTATCGGGATTTCCAAGCAGCTGTTGTAGATTTGAACCACCAACCTTACAGTTAGCAGTCCAGTGCTTATCTTACAACACCACACCAAGAACAATATTACACTTTGGGAATTAAAAAAAAAACAAAAACATTTGCCATAACCTTCCTGGGTAATCTCACAGCCTTGAATTTAACTTGCCCAACAGGTTCAATCAGAAGGAGACTCAGAAAAATATGTTTCATAGAGAACTTGTCTGTAGCCCACCACTGATCACAGAGACATGTTTATACACATTTTGTTTGGAATAAACTTGTGAATGCATGTATATGAAATTTGGTAGCAATAGTTTTTTTTGTTTTGTTTTGTTTTACTTACCTCCTAGAGCTGTTCGATAGTGTTTATAAGGGTGTTACCTTTGTAACACAGATCCTCAGATCTATCTTCTGAGAATTCTTTAAATGGGTTTGAAGTCTCAACCTTTTGGGTAGCAATCTAACATGAAATATTGGAGTCAAATTCTTGTTTTACTTTATTATTTTATACTTGGATCCTAAAAATGAAAAAGATGATTTAATAAACTATTATTCAAATTTACACACCAACCATTAAAGTTAGTGGTGATGAGATTGAATAATTCTACCAAATTTTTCAATCTGAAATTGATCAA
>NW_006408633.1:898992-902924 GCF_000296735.1 Chrysochloris asiatica
ACAGCGCAAAACAACAACAAAATAATCGTAGGAAGAGATGGGTGGAAACCATAAGATCATCAGTCAAAACAAGACCAGGACCAACTGTGGAACAGAACATTAACTGATTATATGAAAGTTCAGGAAGAAGCTGAAGAATATTAAAACAAGTCCACAAGAGCCAAAATATGACCTTGAACATACACCATCTGAATTTAGAGACCATCGCAAGTATGATTTGATGCATTAGACACTAAGAACCAAAGAGTTAAAGTTTGTGGGAAGACATTAAGACCATGAGAGAGGAAGAAAGCAAAAGGTCATTAAAAACACAGGAAATAAAGAAAAGACCAAAATATATGACAGAAGAGACTCCAAAATTTGCTATCTATCATAGAGATGCTAAATCAAATAGAAGCAACTAGGAGGTAAAAGAACTGAAAAGAAAATTTCATAGGATTGCTCAAGAAGTCAAGTTCTACAATGAAATATGCAAAGACCTGGAGTTAGAAAATCTAAAGGGAAGGGCATGCTTAACATTTCAAATCTTGACTAGCAATATTAAAGGATTCTATGGGCAAAGCATTGAATGATGTAGAAAGCATCAAAGAAAATGGGTGTAACACACAGAGTCACTAAAACCAAAAATAAATAATTGATGTTCACCTATTTCAAGAGGTGGCATATGATCAAGAACTGATGGTACTGAAGGAAGAAGTCCAACCTACACTGATCTTTGAGAAACAATCACAAAAACAAGACTCCAAGAAATGAAGTACCTTTCAATAAACTGATGAGCACTGAAGCCACTAATTCATCTAATTCCACAAATTCATCTCTGCCAAGAAATTTGGAAGAGAGCTACCTGGCCAACTAATTGAAAGAGATCCATATTTATGCCCATTCCAAAGAGAGGTGACCCAACAGACTGTGAAAATCACAGAACAATAACATTGCTATCACATCAATGTACATTTTTTTTCTGAAAATAATTTAAACAATACTTCAGCATTACATCAACAGAGAACTGCCAGAAATTCAAAACGGAATCAGAAAAGGATGTGAAATGAGGGATATAATTGTTGATGTCAGATGGATATTGACTGAAAAGAGAAAATATCACAAAGATGTTTACTTGTGCTTTATTGACTTTGCAAAGGCTTTCAACTACATGCAACATGATCAATTATGGATAACATTACAAAGTATGGGTATTCCAGAACACTTAATTGTGCTTGTGAGGAACCTGTACATAAACAAAGAAGCAGTCATTCAAGCAGAACAAGAGAATACTGAGTGATTTGAAATCAGGAGAGTTGTGTGCCTGGGCTGTATTCATTCACATACATATTTAGTCTGTATCCTGAGCAAGTAATTTGAGGAACTGAATTATATGAAGAATAACATGCCATCAGGATTGGAAAAAGACTCATTAACAACATAGATACAACCTTGCTTGGACCAGAAGAGCAATTAAAATACTTACTGATGAATATCAAAGACCACAGAATTAAATACCACTCAATGTAACAAAAACAAAAATCCTCACAACTTAACGAATATATAAGTCATGATACATGTAGAAAGACTGAAGTTGTCAAAGACTTCATTTTGTTTGGATCTAAAATTAGCATTCATACAAACAGCAGCCAAGAAATCATAAGACATATTGCATTACAAGATGTTTTTAAATCCTCCTATGCATATGCAAGTTGGAAAACTCATGCATTTGGGTTGTGTGGTTTAAGAAGAATGTTGAAGGTGCCATAGACTGCCAGAAAAGCAAGCAGGTTTGTGCTGGAGGAAGTACAGTCACAATACTCTTTAGAAAATAGGATGGTGAGACTTCATCTCTCATACTTAAGATATGTTGTTGTTGTTGTTGTTGTTGTTAAGTGCCATCGAGTCGGTTCCGACCCATAGCGACCCTGTACAAGGTTTCCAAGGGTGTAAATCTTTACGGGAGTAGAAAGCCTCATCTTTCTCCTGTGGAGCGGCTGGTAGTTTCGAACCACTGACCTTAGGTTTGCAGCCCGATTTGTAACCAGTACGCTACCAGAGCAGTGAAAAATCCCTATAGAAAGACTTCAGCAAAAACATGGAGGACCCCCAATGAGACGGATCGGCACAGTTGCAGCAGCGTTCGGCTCAAGCATAACAACAACTGTGAGAATGGCACAGAACTGGGCAGTATTTCATTATGTTTTGCTATCATTCAGAACTGAGTTGACAGTATTTAGCAGAAACAGACAATACAAAACACTCTTAACTCTAAGTGTGGAAGGACAGAGACGATGGTTTCAAACCATCTTTTGACATGATGGAGTTGATTCCTACACTTACCCAAAAAGTATAATTTATATTCCATTGTACTATTCTTGTCACTCTTTTTGGCCCTTGAAATATTAGGGAAAGACAGAGAAAAAGCTTATTTTGTATACTGTCATAACAGTGTTTCTCTTTCATCTTAAAAAGAAGTCTTCATTCATGTTCTATAATTAAAAGAATGGCCTTCATCTACTTATTGAAAAGTGGGGTTATTGCCAGTTTGTAAAAGCTCTTTGACAACTTTTACTCCATTCTTTTGGGACCTTGGAAACAGTACCTAGATATAGCAGAATGGATAGTGTCATTCTATGGAAAGAAGAATCAATAAGGACTACAGAAAAGGAAAAAGGCAAAGTATTGTAGGTTCTTAAATGAAAATTGATTTCCACCATTGACTATGGAACAAGCTCATCAGTAACACAGCATTTAGAAAGAATCTAATTGTTTCTTCTCAAGGTACGTTTTAAACTTGGAAGCAAAGTATAAGGGAGAAATCAATCCTCTGTTATCACAAATAGTTTAGTCACAGCATACTGATTCAAGAAAATGCAATTGTTTAAGGGCCATTGTAACCACTCAATAAATTGCTTTGGAAAAGCAACTGTATTTCCTAGACAGATCGGTTCAATTTTTATTCTTTCCTTTTTCATAGATGATCCTGCCACTGAAGACACTGATGATCACTATCAGCAGCACACTAAACGTAATACAAAAAATAGTAAAAAATTCATAAGTTTTTTGTTTTGTTTTTTAATGGAAATTGTGGAGATTGCAAACAATACTGGTGATTTGTCATTTAAATATAATAATGTTATGCTGTGGTTGCTATGTTATGCCATCAAGTTGGTTCTGACTCAGAGTGACCATTTATAGAGTTTCTGAGTGGGTTTGAACTTATGGTTACCAGTCCAGTGTTTATTCTACATTGTCATAGCAGGGTTCAATAAGGTTACTGAAGTAACCAAAATAAACAAATGTCTGTTTTCTTGTGACTTGTATTTTACATGTGTCTGAGGTTGGGAAACAGGTAGTAAGCATATACAAAATTAATTTTAAAAAAATTCAAACAGAGACAAATGGCAAGACCTGACCTCAGAACACCTCATGCAAAAGATAATAGCAATCAGAAGCAAGACAGCCATGGTAAAGGAATAAAAAGAACAGCCTGTAGCATGTATTCAAGTAAGCTAGATTAATATATGCTGATATGGTAGAAGTATTCAGGAACCATATCATATGTGACCAAGCAGATAATAATCAACAGCTTGAGATTCATTGAAAGTTAGATTGGAAACTTTGAATAGTTCTGTGGCATTGCCAATGTCCTAGATTACAAAGTCGGTTTGACCAGCAAGATTAGCAATTCAAATTCAGTAGTCACTCCTCAGAAACCCTATACAGTGTCGCCATGGGTCGGAACCCACTGGATGGTACTTACCAACAACAACAACAGTAAGGAATGATTTGATATGCTAAAGACTCATGCTGATGATGTATGAAGGATAAACTGAAGGGGAATCAGTAATGAGGTCTCTCACAGTACAGGGGATAATGACTGTGGCTTTTGTTGTTGTTAGGTGCCATCAAGTTGGTGCCAAATCATAGCAACCTTATGCACAGCAGAA
>NW_006408633.1:903715-906880 GCF_000296735.1 Chrysochloris asiatica
TTTAAAGTATGTTGAAGAGCAAAGATATCATCTTGAGGACTAAGGTACGCCTCATCCAAGCCATGGTATTTTCAATAACCTTATATGCATGCAAAAGCTGGACAGTGAATAAGGAAGACAGTAGAAGAATTGATGCTTTTGAGTTATGGTATTACAGGAGAATGTTGAAAGTTCCATAGGCTGCCAAAAGAACCAATAGATCTGTTTTAGAAGAAGTGCTTCTTGGAGGCCAAGATGGCCAAACTTCGACTGTGGCTTAGATTATGGTAATAATGGTTGTTGCAAGACTGTCATGTTTTCTCCATGATAGTCTCTGAATGTTTGAATTCAAACATTTTGAATTCAACATTCTCAGATTTGAACCACTGAACAGAAAATCAGTTAATTTGGCTTTATAAGAAGAAGAAATGTATAAAATCCAATCCAAATCCACTACTGTCAAGTTGACCTTTAGTTTGAAGTCCCTACAGAGCATTACAGAGACTGTAAATTTTGATAGGAACTGCCTGACTCATCTTTCTCCAATGAAACTGCTGGTGGGTTTTAATTGCCAACCTTGAGTTATTTTTCTACAACCCAGTGTTTATTCTACGTCTCAACCTGCATTCCAAATCCACCATTAGAACGGAAATCAACCACAAAATGACACATAAAAGTGAGTCATAAAACTTTCCAAAGATCATGGAATAAGTCTCACATTTATTGAATTCTCTGTTTTACATATTTAAATTATTTTAATTACAATAATAATTATCACCCAAGTCCATCTAATTCCTCTGTACCCCTATCCCTAAATTCACACAAACATAGTTTATTTACATTTCAATCTTAGTGTTAAATAAAATAGATTTATTTTAAACTCATTTATCACTGGGAGAAAGATGAGGCTTTCTGCTCCCGCAAAGATTCACATGGAAGCCCAATACAGGGTTCTATACGGGTTTGAGATGAGTGGGAACCAACTCGATGGTACTTAATAATAACATTTTGGCACAGTATAAAGAACATTGACTTAAAAGCAGATAGATCCCAATCCTAATACTTGCTGACTGTAGTGACCTTGAGAAATTCTAAGTCATAAAATTAAGAAAATAGTAGTGCTATCATATACTCTATACTAAATTAAATATTTTATAATTAAATTAAAATATTGATTTATCTCAATGAAAATTATATGAATTAAGTATTATTATTATTCTAATTTGACAGAAGACAACTGAGACATATACAGAGGTGCTAAACATCTCAGTCAAGGTCACTAATTAGTAAGAAGGTGAACCTAAATTTGAACACAAACAGTATATATGAACACACAGCCCACATTTTAAAAGAAAATCTATTTTTATAGATTAAATAGCATAGATACTAAAGCTTAATTACTCTTTCATTTTGTACTGTACCCTCCCCCATTTCAATTTGTAGTAATTAATTATTCAGAATATTAAATTTGGAATTATGTGATCTTTTAGAGTCTTGCCCCCAAATTTATTCTCTCTTCTTCAATTTATTATTTCTACTCAAAGTTCAGGACCAGTTGCTTCTAAGTTTAAGAAATATATCTGCTTATTTTTTTCTCTCTTTATTACTTTTGTATTTAGTGAGTCCAAGCTGGTAATGCTTCAAAATATGTTGATACTTCCAAATATAATAAAATATGCATGGCAAACTTATAGAATTCAGAACAAATAATAGATTTTACTGCATTTGTCAGAGCAACTGACATACAATCACTATTATCTGACTGCTTTCAAGTTATAGTATGTTTGATAGATAAAATAAAACAAAGGGAAATATTAGAAATCCCCAAATAAGCTGAATAATGTATCTGAAAAGTTATGGGGTAGCACTATCTGTTTAGTCAGTGGGCAGTAAAGAATAGATGAAATAGGCATAAGAAACAAATAGTAGAAGTAACAATGGTATTGAAGAAATTTGGGGATAACACTGGAGATTTACATTCAGGAGTAGCATTTCTAGTCTTCCTTTAGATTTTGTCATGCATGCAAACATGCAACATGCATGTGTATAACCAAATATTTTTGTCTGTCATTTGGTTTCAAAGTGAGTACTGTTATTTTTATAAATCTTTTTCACATACATTTATTCATTTCATTTTGCTTTCATCACAGCCTTGAGAAGTAGGTAGTAATATTCGTATTGGAATTAATATTATTGTTGATAATGGTAGCAGCAGTTGTACAGCTACTTATATTAGTAGAAACTCAGAACTAGTCAATACAAGTTAATTACTTTAATTGTACTAATAATAAAGAGAAAAATTAGATTCTAAGTTAAATTCCTTATACCTAAATGTCTGATTTTCTGTTAACAAAAAGGCTTTGAACTACAACATATATGGAGATAAGTCAAGATAGTTTCATTAATAGGGGTCAATTTCATATTTGCATGGGTTTATTCCAAACATAATGTTATTATACATGTCTCGGTGATCAATAGATGGCTGCAGAGAGGATTTTCAGTAATACAATTGTCTTAATTTTATTAGGATGACTTCAAAATAAAGGTCCAACCAAAGAGTGGCTTTTGAGAGGATTTTCTGGGCCAGTTAAATTCAAGGCACAGAGGTCAGTGCAGGTTGTACAAGTTTTGGGGGGATTCCAAAGGCGTAATCTTGATAGATTTTCTTAAAGAACACAGAAAAAATATGGATGTTATGATGATGAAGATTTAACAAAACAGACAACTACATTGGTGAGAAAAAAGTCTGGAAAGTTGCACTGAGACATTTTCTTCCAACATGACAATGTACCTGCTTATTCTACGAGACCCTAATCTTGCCCATTCAAACATCATTTTATGTCCATACTTCAAATAGTATTTCAAAGGAGCATGATTTGCATCCCCCAAGAATATCACAAATACTATACTGATGTGGTACAAATCTAACTGCAGAATTCTTTGGCGACAGTTAAAAGAGGTAGAAACAATGCTTTCAGATGTATATAAACTTAGATGGAGGATATATGGAGAAATTACAACTTCACCTTTTGATATTTTTGTAAACTAAAGGGGCAATAAATTGGTAGCAATACTTTTTCACTAATACCCACAATAAATTCCATTTTTGGTTTAATACATATTTCAAAGGAAATTTTTTTCTCTGAAAAACATATTCATACATGAGATATATATGCTACATGCATC
>NW_006408633.1:907328-912138 GCF_000296735.1 Chrysochloris asiatica
CATTCTAATTTTAACTCATTGATATTTAATGAGTTTAATCAATACATCTTGATTGCATGCCTCAAACTCTGTATCCACGAGCCCTGTTGTTCCACATTTGTGCTCAGATATTATTTACCTCTGTCCCATTTATCCCATGTAAACCTGCCTAGCTATTCTCCCATCTGCCTTATTTTCCCTTTCCCCTTCTAGTGTATGCACCCCCACAACACCCAAACTATCCTGTGCCTATTCCCTACCATGTGCAGCACTTTCCCCTCCTTCCCCTTCACCCCACCCCATACACCCCGGTAACCAACAAAAAATTAAATTATTAAAAATAATGATAATAATAAAATTTAAAAATAAAAGATAAATTTTGTTTTTGCCTTTTAGTGTGGGTGCTTTTTCTTAATCTTTTACAATAATGGCTCTATGCCCTATTTCTCCTTTTGTGACTGACTGATTTCTCTCAACATAATGTCCTCAAGGTTCATCCATGTTATGTGGTGGCTTGCTGCTTCCTTGTTATTCTTCAGGGTAGCATAGTAATCCATGTGTATATGTACTAAAGTTTGTTTATCCATTTTTTCATAAATGGGCACTTAGGCTGTCTCCATATTTTTACTATTGTAAATAGTGCTGCTATGAACATTGGTATGCATATATCTACTCACATATGGCTCATATTTCTTGTGGATAAATACCAAGTATAGGAATTGCTGGATCATAAGGTATCTCTATTTCCAACCTTCTGAGGAAGCGCCATATTGTTTTCCAGAGTGGTTGGACCATTTTGCAATCCCACCAGCAATGTAGGAGAGTCCCAGTCTCTCCACATTCTCACCAATATTTGTCGTTCTCTACTTTTTTGATCTTCACGATTATTGTTGGTGTGCGATGATATCTCATTGTTGCTTTGATTTGCATCTCTCTAAGGTGCTCTGGTAGCGTAGTGGTTACGAATCGGGCTGCGAACCTTAAGGTCAGCGGTTCAAAACTACCAGCCGCTCCGCGGGAGAAAGATGAGGCTTTCTACTCCCGTAAAGATTTACACCCTCGGAAACCCTGTACAGGGTCGCTATGGGTCGGAACCGACTCAAAGGCACTTAACAACAACAACAACAATGGTTAGTGACCATGAACATTTCTTCATATGTATGTTGACTGCCCAGAT
Organism: Chrysochloris asiatica; assembly: GCF_000296735.1. Classification (NCBI taxonomy): domain Eukaryota; kingdom Metazoa; phylum Chordata; class Mammalia; order Afrosoricida; family Chrysochloridae; genus Chrysochloris; species Chrysochloris asiatica. The sequence continues at coordinate 908,485 of NW_006408633.1, forward strand.
CTCCTCCTTGGTGAAGTGTCTATTCATGTCCTGTGTCCATTTTTTAATTGGGTTACTTGTCCTTTTCCCATTCTGTGGGCTCCGTTTTTGCTCTTTTGACGAAGTCTTTTGATGCTTACATGTTTTTAATTTTTAGTATGCCCCATTGATCTACTTTGTCTATTTTTGTTTGTGTACTTTTCAAAATGTTTTGTAGTCTGTGTATGCCCTGTGTTACAGCTCTCACATTTTCCCCTATTTTTTCATTTATGCCCTTTGTAATTCTGGGATTCACATTTAGGTCTTTAATCCATGCTGAGTTGTTTTTTGTATTAGGCATGAGGTAAATGTCTTTTTTCAGTCTTTTGCATATCACTTTCCAATTCTGCCAGCACCATCTGTCGAAGAGACCATCTCCTCCCCATGCAATATATTAGGTACTTTGTCAAAAATTAGTTGGTTTTATGTGGATGGATTAATTTCTGGATTATCAATTCTGTCCCATTGATCTATGTATCTTTCCTTATACTAGTACCAGGATGTTTTTACCACTAAGGACGTGTAGTCAATTTTGAAATCAGGAAGTGAGAATCTGCCAGGTATTTTTAATTTTCAACAAATAATTAGAAGAATAAATTATATATTTTCAATAAATACCACCCTAGTCCTGATGTAACACTGTAGGATGAGCACTGGACTGCTAATCACAAGATTGGTGATTTAAATCCACCATCCACTCATTGGAAATTGCATTCAAAGTTGCTATGAGCAGGAACTGGCTTGATTGCACTTCACAACATATCATGAATAGATTGAAACACTTTGTTCAAAATACATGTGCTTTATCTACTTAACGAATTTGTTAATTTACAATTCTCTCCATCTATTTGATTTTACATGAAGAAATTCCATCCACACTTTTATGAAGTTACCTTTCTTTGGATATTAAACTTTTCTTCAGAGCCACCCTGTATAGGTTGTCCAATGCAGTAAATCATTATGCAAGCAGAGAGCCTCATCTTTCTGCATCAGAGTGCCTTGAGAACTCAAACTACTGACTTTGTGATTAGCAGTCCAAAGAATAACCCACAAGGCTACCAGGGATTCTTTTTCAACTATAATAACCTATATAAAAGCATTAGCATGGGAATGGAGATTCTTATACTTGATTTTTTTCAGTATTCTATAGTCTTTCTTTGCAACATTCAAAATAAATTTATCTATTAAATATATTTATTCAGCTAATACAGGGCATGAATAAATGCATGTTCTGTTCTGAGTACCATCTCAACATCTAATCCTTTAACCAAATCTATGCTAAGTATTCACAGCAAGAATATTTTAAAATTTTTTGACTGATAAAGAAATATATATAATATATACCTAGTGCTTAGAAGGTAAACAGTTATATATCATATCTTAAATATGCTAAGTCTAAGTGATTTTAGTTACTTACTAAACTGTTTGGAATTTCAAATGTATTTTAAATAAGCCAGTGATTGAGAATACAGTAGTATGATTAAAATGATACTTAATTTTATTGCATTGTAAGCCATTCCTGACTTCTTGACTCATATATGAGAAATAAATTAGTTGAATATACAAGGTATGTGTCCTCAGTGATTTCACCTATATCTTGTTGAAATTCTACCCAAATTTATATTTTGTAAATACCATTTGGTAATGGTCTTTGAAGAAAAACAACAATAAATTGGGCATAGCAGCATTTATCTGTCTTTGAGGAATTCTATATCTCTTTGACTCAAAAAAAGAAATACATAAATTTATGGAATGAACTTCAAATTATTTTGTTTAAATCACCCACTGAATTATGTCAGAAAAAAAAAATCAAAGGTTATTAACCTTTCCAGAAGTCACAGGTATATATTATAAACAGTGTGTCAATATGTTGATAATACATCTTTACAGAAGGACAAATTAAAAGGGGAAAAAAAAAAAAAAAAGTCAAACTTTATTTGTTACCCTGTAAGTACTGTTGAAATTATAAAATATGTGCTCTTTTAAACTTAATTCTAAAATAGAAGAGAAACTTCTTTTACAAAAATTCTTAAAACAATAACAAGATTCCTCAGGAAAATCAAGATTTTTCTTGAATTTCACTAAAAAAATAAACTTTTGAATAAGAAAAGCTGTTTGAATTTAATAGAATTTGTAGTTTTTTATTTATTTATTTTTATTTTTTTATTCTAAAGAGTTATTTAGCATTAGAAAAATAATGTAATTTAATATTAGTTATATAAGCTGAGATTTCCTCACTGGCAGTTGTTTTTAAAATACTGAATTTACACAATTTATTCCAAAAGGTAAATAAAACAGAAATTTCATTTAAAAAATTAGAGTTGTCAAAACGTGAAACACAGCACCAATTTGTGGTAATATGCTCTGAACTCTATAAAGAAATATATAATGTAATGGACTTCTGGTATGGCACTGTGGGATAAATTCAGGACTGCAAGTTTGGTTTGAGCCACAAGGTTCAAACTCACCAGTAGCTGTTTGGAAACACCCCACTGGGTCTCTGTAAGTTGCAGCTGACTCAATGGCACTAAACAACAACAGCAACATAATGGACTGCTGGTGTGACACTGTAGTATCAGCACTGGGCTGTGAACCACAAGTTCGCAAAACAAACCTACCAGTAGCTCTTTAGAAACCCTACACAGGATTGCTATGAGTTGGAACTGACTCTACAGCACTTAACAACAATCACAAGTAACTTAATAAGATCATATTTTGACTTAAATGTTGACTTAAATGTATAAAAAGATCATAATGTCATATATAATTGCACAAAAATACAATTGCCAATAAATCTGATTTTCAAAGGCAAAAAGATAACTTTTTAATGAAATTAATCTAACGGAATCACATCAGTATAAAAGAGAAATATTTTCTCTACACAAAGCCCACCACTCATCTGTCAATTTGTCACAGTGTGTTGATTTGTGCATTGCTGTGATTTTGGAAGCAACTTTCACAAGCATATAAGACTACTGTAAATATCATGGTTTGGGTCAGGCACACATTAGCCATCAAACTGACATCTTTGCTCTTCAATGTTTTAAAGAGATCCTGTGCAGTAGATGTGCCTAATGCAATTTGTCTTTTGATTTCTTTACTGTTTCCATGAGTGTTGATGGTTGATTTAAGCAAATGAAGTATTTGACAACTGCATATTTTCTTCATTTATATGAAATTTGTTCATTGGTCAATTGGTGACGATTTTTGTTTTCATTACATTGAAATGCAACCCATAAAGAAGGCTGAGGTATTTCATCTTCATCAGTAAGCATTTAACGTCCCCTTTGCTATCAGCAGATAACATTGTATTATCTGCATATTGCAGGTTATTAATGGGTCTTCCTCCAAACCTGATGCTATGTTTTTCTTCATATAATCCATAGTGTCAGATTGTCTGCTCAGCATACAGACTGAATAAATATGGTGAAACACTGCAACCATAGTGCACACATTTTCTAATTTTTAACCATTTGGTGTTCCCTTGTTCTGTTTAAACAAATGCCTTCTGGTCTCTATACAGGTTCCTCACAAGCACAATTAAGTGTTCTGAAATCCTCATTATCCAGAATGTTGTCCATAGTTTATCATGATCCACACAATTGAAAGCACAGATAAACATCTTTCTGGTAGTCT
>NW_006408633.1:913118-914704 GCF_000296735.1 Chrysochloris asiatica
AAATATGAATCTAGGAAAATTAGAAATTGTCAAAATTGAAATGAAACACATAAGCTTTGATATCTTAGGCATTAGTGAGCTGAAATGAAGTGGTAGTGACCATTTTGAATCTGAAAATCACATGGTTTACAATACAGTGAATAACAAATTGAAGAGGAAGACATCATATTCAGAACTCAAAAAGAAAATTTCAAGCTATATCTTGAAATACAATGCTATCTGTGATACGAGAATACACCTGCTAGGAATACCACTTTCAATCATATGTATGTACCAACTTGTAAAGGAAGTAATGATGAAATTGAAGAATATTATCAAGTTATTCACTTTGAAGTTAATCAAGCATGTCATCAAAATATATTATTAATTACTGGTGATTAGAATATGAAGGTTAGAAACAAAGAGGGAAGATCAGTAGCTGGAAAATGTAGCCTTGGTGATAGAAATTATGCTGGAAATCAAGATAGAATTTTGCAAGACTAAGGAGTCCTGGTGTGGCACTGTGGACTAATGCATCAGACTGCAAAGTCATTTGAAGTGCAAGGTCGGTGGTTCAAGCTCACCAGCTGCTCCTCGGAAACCCTATCATGGTTTCTATGAGTCGATATCGACTTGATGACACTTAACAACAACAACAACAATGACTTCATTGTAAATACCTTCTTTTAAACAACTTAAAAGATGGCTATACAACTGTCTGATAAGGAATTCAGAAGAATAATATTGAGGTGCATCCAAATGGTCCACAGAGTGGTTGAGAAAAACAGGAAGAAGTCAGGAAAGTACTACAGGAACAATCAAATAAGTAACATATAGCATTGGAAACTATTCAAAATCTACAAAAATTAGTCCAAATGATTAATATTAAGATATGAGAATTTCAATACACTGAAAGTGCAAAGGAGTAGAATTAAATATATAGAGGCCAGATCCAGCTAGCTGGAAGACAAATCTCTCAATACTGCTGGGATAGAAAACAAGCAGAAAAAAAGATTTTAAAATGTGAAGAAAGTTTAAGATTCATGTGGAATAACATGAATAGAAATAACTTGAGAATTACTGGAATTCCAGTAATTCACAGAAGACCACAAAGGAGATAATTGAAGAGCTTCTGAAAGAAAATTTCCCTAACATCCTGAAAAAGAAAATATAAGCATTGAAGAAGCTCAACAAACCCCAAAAAGAAAATCAACAAGGAATATCATAATCAGGCTCTCCAAAATCAAAGACAAGGAGAGATTCCTGAAAAACAGATAGGGAAAAGAGAAGTATTACATAAAAAGGCAAGTAAATTATATTAAGCTCTGAATTTTCAGCAGAAACCATGCAGGCGATAAGGCAATGGGGAGACATATATAAAACCCTGAAAGAAAAAAAACAAAACAAAACAAAAAAACACCAACCAAGAATCATCTACCCAGCAAAGCTGTCAATCAAGTATAATAGTGTAATAAAAACCATTCCAGGAAAAACAGAAAATAAGGAACTTTGTCAAATCCAACCCAACACTTCAAAACATCCTTAAGAGAGTTCTTTGGAGTGAGAATCAACAAGAACAGACAAAAACCAGAGATTGACATATGTAG
>NW_006408633.1:916152-922064 GCF_000296735.1 Chrysochloris asiatica
TTGGGTCACCTCTCTTTGGAATGGGCACAAACATTGATCTCTTCCATAGAACAGAATGTTTAATAGAATATAGTATAATCTCAAAGAAAATTAACAATTCACAAGACCTCAAGAAAATGAAAATCCAAGAAGAACATGGAAAGCTTAAGAAAAGATATCCATACTATACAGAAAAAAAAAAAAAAAAATTCTTTGCTGGTTACCAGCAGAGGGAGGGAGGATACAGTAGAGCACAGTAGGGTAGGAGATGGACACATCATAGTTCGGGTGTTTTGGAGGGCAATACACATAAAGGAGGAGGGGGATGGAAGAACAAGGTAGATAGGGGAACATTGATGCAAGTTTGCATGGGCTAAATGGGACAGAGGTAACCTTGGAACAACAGGACTCTGATATAGGGATAGAGGCATAGTCTGAATGGGTAAAAGAGGGGAAATAATATTAAGATGTTTAACTGTCTTATGAATATTGGTATCCCTTGCCACCTATTATTAAATAGACACCTGAGTAGGGTAGAAAAGAATAACAGGAAATATGATTACAGAAAACTTGTAAGCCTAAAATTGATTGGCGTATCTAAAAGGGGTTCCAGAACCTGTCCAATGAAATAGGCTTCTAGCAGAGTCTTGGTAGTGTGTAGGAGCTCAAGTGGAATCCTGAGCTCCGTCCAGAACCTTCTGAGGTGAGACATTGCCACTTGAAAGGACAAGCAGACCAGCCTAAGACAGAAGAACAGAAAATACTTCTTGAAAGAAAGATCAACAGGAAAAATTCAAAACAAAATGGCAGTTTGATTGGCTACTACAAGAATATGCAAGTTGTTTGCCAGGGACCCATCAAGGCAAACAATCAAATCCCTTCAGGACAAACCCCCCTCCAAGACTAAAACTCAATAGAACACACAAGCATACATGTGAGCTCGCTGGTGACCATGTTGATCTACTAGTGCATAGAAGAGGGGGAAGTCATCAGTGAAGATATGGGCTGATTTCGAACACATTCCATACATTTCTGTCGACCTTAAGATGAAAGCAAAATGAGGAAGAGCTATGTATGGTGAGATGTGGGGACTCTTTAGCCCATGGACAAAGATATAGCCACAGAGGCCTAGAGCTGAGAATGAATTGTCCAGCTGACAAGAACTGAGGTGAGAAGCACAAGAACACCGAAACTTGCAGATAGTACTTATCTCTGAGCTAGCTCCGATGGCTTGATGATCAGAACACGACTAGAGAAAGATTAAAAACAAAACAAAAAAACAATAAAGGAAACCAGTGTAAACTGCCACAATTTGATGAACTTGACCTATACTTATGGATGTAGTATCTCAAAATACCAACTGAGAGGAGAGGAGTCTCACATCAAGGATCAATCCTATTTCCTCTCTTTACAGGGTTGATAGGGTTAGACACTGGCTACTTAAAATTGGAGGGGGTGGGTTCTATAAAAGCAGAAAGTGACTGACTTACAAGTTTTCAAGAGGGAGTTTAATTTCAGAATGTGTGGTGGAAGGTAGAATCCCCATTGAATAGTTTTCATCTTGTGTAGGTGGGTCTGGTGAAAGGAGATGAGGATAAAATTCTTATGATTCAATAGTGAGTAATTGTTATCATGAATAATTGTGATTTTCACTATAAATATAGAAGTTTTATAATAAAAAGGGGGTGCAGTTAATCTGACATTCCAGAAACAGAGGACTCTAGGACCATCAAGGGATAAGAGCATGAGCAGAATGTGGAGCCCTATCCAGAGACGCAGTGACACCAGAGATGAAGACAGAGATAATGACATGGAGAGACAGAGCAACTGAGGACCTAGACTCATGAGAAAAGAAAGGCTATGTGCTGGCGGTCAGGGCATAGTCTTGCAGAAGGTTCCCTTTGGTTGTTTAAATGATTATATATATTCCTGAATGCTTTTGTGTACATCCAAAAAAAAAAAAAAGATAGAATGAATAGAAGCAAATACTGATTAATGATGATGTACGGAGGGGATTGTAGACGGTAATCATTGAAGTGAAACAAAATGTGGTATAATGAGTATAAATCCAATGTTCTCCCATGTAATCTATCACTTAATTCACAATAAAAACTTAAAAAAAAAAAAAACATAAGCAGTAGCAGACACATCACCAAGGAAGATATTCCTATGGCCAGCAAACATATAAGTAAATGTGCATGATCATTAGCCATTAAAAAAAGGGGGGGATGGAAGGGAAAAAAAGAAGAAAAAAAATGACTTTACACCTGTGCCTCACTAGATATGCTATACAGAAATCAAATGACTACATCTGTGGATTGAAACAGTGGTAAAGATCCATACCATCAGCCAAAACAAAGCCTTGGACAGACTGTGGAACAGACCATCAATTACTCACATTTACGTTCAAGCTGAAGAAAATTAAGACAAGTTCACAAGAGTCATAATATGGCCTTGAACATGTCCCACCTGAATTTAGATATCATCTGACGAACAGATTTGATGCATTAGACACTAAATACTGAAGGCCAGGAGAGGATGTGAGATAAAATCAAGAACATTATATAGGGAAAAAAAAAAAAAAAAGGTGATTTAGAAGATAAGAAAGAAAGAAAAAACCAAAATGGATGTCCAGGTTATAGAGATTAAATGGATTTAGAAAACCAAAAGGGAAGAACAAGTTCAGCATTTCCAAACTCAGGGAACTTAAAAGAAACAAATTCAAACCTCAACCTGCAATTCTCAAGGAGTCTATGAGCAAAATATTGAAAAATGCTGAAACCATCAAAATTTGATGGAAGACATATACAGTCACTGTATTAAAAAGAAATGGTTTGTGCTCAAACTGTTCAAGAGATAGCATATGATCAAGAGCCAATGGTACTAAAATAGAGTCCAAGGTGTATTGAAGGTATTGGAAAAGAACAAGGCACCAGAAATTGATGGAATACAAATTGAAATCCTTCAACAAACTGATGCAACATTTGAAACGTTCATTCATGTTTGCCAAGAAATTTGGAAACCAATAAACATTCCAAAGAGAGGTGACCCAATTGAATGTGGAAATAATAAGACATCATTAATATTGAATGCAAATAAAATTTTGTTAAAGATAATATAAAGATGGCTGCAGCCATACACTGATCGAGAACTTCCAGAATTGCAAGCCAGATTCAGAAGATGATGGGAAACAAGGATATCATTGCAATGTCAGATGGATATTGACTGATAGCAGAGACTATCAGAAAGATGTTTGCTTGTATTTTATTAACTCCACGAAGGCTTTTTGATTATGTGGATCATAACAATTTATGGACAACACTGAAGATAATGAATAGTCTGGAACACTAATTGTGCTCATGAGGAACCTGAGCAAGGGAACACTGAATGGTCTAAATTTAGGAACTGTGTGTGTAGGGTTGTATTCTTTCACCATAATTATTCCATCTGTATGCTGAACAAATAATCTGAGAAGGTGTATTATACGAAGAAAACTATGGCATCAGGAATGGAGAACGAATCATTAACAACCTGCAATATACAGATGATACAAACTTGCTTGCTGAAAGTGAAGAAGACTTACAGTACTTACTGATAAAGATCAAATAACACAGTCTTTGGAATTGGTTGTACCTCAATTTAAAGAAAACAAAAATTGTCACCATTGGACTAATAAATAACATTAAAATAAATGGAGAAAAAAATTGAAGTTGTCAAAGACTTAATTTTGCTCACATGAACAATCAATACTCATTGATACATCAGTCAAGAAATCAAGCAATGTATCACATTAGGCAAATAAGCACAAGAACTCTTTAAAGTTTTTAGGAGCAAAGATGTCAGTTTGAGGACTAAGGAGCAACTGATCCAAACCCTGGTGGTATCTCTGATACCCTCTGAAAGTTAAACAGTGACTAAGGAAGACCAAAGAAGAATTGATCCATTTGAGTTATGGTGCTAGTGGAGAATATTAAAAGTTCCATGGACTGCCAAAAGAACAAACAAGTATGTGTTGGAAGAAGTACAGCCAGTGTGATCCTTAGAAGCCAAGTTGCCATTCTTTGTCTCTAATACCTTCAGACATATTTTCAGGAGTGCCCAGTCCCTGAAGAAAGATGTCATGTTTGATAAAGTGGAGGGTAGGAGAAAAAAACAAAATCCCCCACGAAATGGATTGGCAAATTGGCAGCAGCAATGGGTTCAGACGTAGTAACGATTGTGAGGTTGGCACAGATTGGACTGTGTTTTGTTCTGTTGTGTACACAAACACAACAATTAAAATGCTATTTAACATTTAATCATTTGTATTATCAATATTATATCTAATGGTTAATATGTTTGATATTTTTTAAATCAGCATCAACAAAATCATTTCATTTATCCCAAGTTCCTTCACAGTAGAAATAGCTCCTTAAGACACTGCTGTCTGATTTCTGTCTCTATGTGTGCTACATTCAACAACAAAAGGTTTATCAAATTAACAGAATATTTGTCTATGTGTATACTTAGCTAATTTAACAATCTACAAACTGTGATTAAATGGTAAACAAGACTCTCTTGTATGAAAAATTGCATGTAGATGTAGGATATGGAGGAGGTCATTCAGAATACTCATTATTTTCCTTCTGCTTTCCTCAATTTACTTTGGTCTCTGTTATAAATCTTTCTTCTGTATGAAGCCTCCACATGTAGGAAAGCTCATAACAAGTTGATGACACTTCTTAGTCTCTGAACATACAAAACCACAATGATCCTATTAATTTCCATAAATGAAAAACCATCTATCTATTGATGTCTTCCAAATTTATGCATATATCTCAGAGATCACATACGAGAGTCAGTGCTGCTTAAAATTATATCTATAGTTTCTCTTAAGTATATAATATATATCTACAGCTTTATATGAACAATACAAAAGCCTTCATTTTCATCCAAAAATACATTCTACATGGCCTATTCTGACAAGCAAACACAGAAAATAACAAGATCCATACCATTAGGCATTAAGAAACTAAGATGCATCCTGATTTTTCGTATAACCCTATGACCTTGGAATGTTCTTTGCTAACCAAAAATTAAATTAGCCTGAAAGTCTTACAGATAAAATCAAATACTATAGCTTTTAGTATTGTTGTTGTTGTTAAGTACTGTGGAGTAGGTTCTGATTCACAGTGACCTTGCACAGGGTTTCCGAGGCTGTAAATCTTTATAGGCGCAGAATGCCTCATCTTTCTCCAGCAGAACCACTGGTAGTTTTGAACTGCTGACCTTGAGGTTGGCAGCCCAACTCATAACCACTACGCTACCAGAGCTCCTTATTTTTTAGTATAGATTATGCCTATATATGAAGAAAAGGAAAAACAATTGGACAATCAACATCATGATGATTGATGAAGCTATTGGAGTTGTCAATGATTCTATTCTACTTGTGCTAACAATCAAACTCCATGGATGCTATAAAGAAAAAATCACAAATCATATTGCATTGGGAAAATGTATTGTAAAAGAACTATTTTTAAAGTTTTAAAAAGCAAGAAGATGACTTTAAAGAAAATGCATAACTTTTATGATAAGGTGCTCCTGGCACAAGTCTTTTTTTGTTGTTGTTGTTTTCAATCATTTCATATGCATGCAAAATCTGGACAATGAAAACGGAAGAACAGAGAATAATTGATTCACTGAAATTGTGGTGCTAGTGAAGATAGTTAAATATACTATGGACTGCTAGAGAATGAACAAAACAGTCTTCAAATAAATTTTATCAAAATATTTCTGAGAAGCCATCACTGGTCTGTCAGTTTGTTGTACTATGTTAGTTTGCATGTGGGTGTGATGCTGGAAGCTTTGCCAATGGCATTTTAAATTTCATCAGTGCCCACCCCCTACCCGCAGCCCTGGTGATGGACAGGCTTCATAGGAGCTTGCAGGTGAAG
>NW_006408633.1:922569-926454 GCF_000296735.1 Chrysochloris asiatica
TTGTCACATATAGGGCTGGAAGATAAGCCCCACAGGTTTTGAGGTACTCAAAATACAATTGAGGGAGAGTTGCTTCCTCAAGTTAGAGTTATCCCTTATGACGTAAATTGAGCAAAGATTTCCATACTTTCATTTTCTTCCAAAATCACATTTAGCTGGGGAACAACTCAAAATGAGAAGAAATTGCAAATATCCATTAATAATTGAAAACTGGAATGTTAAAAGTATGAATATAGGAAAATTGTCATTTTTGTTAAGTACTGTGGAGTTGGTTCCAACTCACAGTGATCCTGCATAGAGTTTCCAAGGCTGCAAATCTTTATAAGAGCAGAAAGCCTCATCTTTCTTTCTTGGAGTACCTGGTAGTTTCAAACTGCCGACCTTGAGGTTAGCTTCCCAATTCGTAATTGTAACTTGTCAAAAATGAAGTAGAACACATGAATATCAATATCCTAGGCATTAGTGAGTTGGAATGGACTGGCATTATGAATCAGATACCCATTTGATTTACTATGTCAGAAATGCCAAACTGAAGAGGAATGGTATCACACTGATTATCAAATAGAACATTTCAAGATCTATCTTGAAGTACAATTCTATCTGTGATAGTATAAGATCCATATACCTACCAATATTATCCAAATTTACACACCAACCTCTAAAGCCAGTGATGATGAAATAAAATGATTCTACCACTTTATGTCAGAAATTGAACAAAAATACAATCAGGATGCACTGATAATTGATAAACTGTTGATTGGAATGTGAAAGTTGAACACAAAAAGGAAGAATCAGTACTTGGAAAATATAGCCTTAGTAATAGAAATGATGCTGGAGAGCACTTGAAAGAATTTTGCAAGAATTTTCATTGGAAATACCTTTTTTAAACAACATAAAAGGAATATACATGACCACACCAGATGGAATATGTATGAATCAAATTAACTATATCTTGAGAAAAGATGATGGAGATGTTCAATGTCATCAAACAAATCATTACCAGGGGAGCACTGTGGAACACACCATTGATTATTCAGATGAAAATTCAGGATGAAGATGAACAACATTAAAACAAACCCTTAAAGTAGAAATATGAGCTTGAACGTATCCAACCTAAATTTATAAATGAAGAGAAGATTTGAAACATTATACACTAGTGACTATAGACTAGAAGAGTTGTGAAATGACATCAAGAAATTCATGCATACACGAATCAAGCAGTCACCATAAAGGAAGAAAGAAAGATAAAAGTGGATGTGAGAAGAAAATTTGACACTTGCTCTTGAATATGTTGTTGTTAAAGATCATGGATTTAGCATGCTGTTAAATGCCAATTTCTGATTCATAGAGGCCATTTATATGGATTCCAAGGCATTAATATTTGTAGGACCAGAAAGCCTCCTCATTCTTCAGCAGTGAAGTCAGTTGACTTAAACCAATGACTAGTAATTGGCAGTTCAGTGTTTATTGGATCCATATGGAACCATCATTTATATATATATATATGCAAACCAATGATTTGTTCATTTTAAATACCTTCTTTAGACAGCATTAGAGATGACTATGAACATGAACTTCACCAGATGGAATACATAGAAATCAAATTGACAATGGAAAAGCTCCATATCATCAGTCAAAGCAAAGCCAGGGGTAGAATGTGGAACAGACCATCAATTAATCATATGTAAATTTAAATTGAAGCTGAAGAAAATGAAAACAAGCCACGAGAGCCAAAATATAACCTTGAACATATGCCACCTGAATTTAGAGATCATCTGAAGAACAGATTTGATACATTAAACATTAAAGACTGAAGACTAGAAGAGTTGTGGGATGACATCAAGAACATCATATATGAAGAAAGTAAAAAGTCATTGAGAAGACAAGAAAAAAGGAAAAGGTCAAAATAGATGTCAGATTAGGCACTGAAACTTGCTCTCCAGCCCCGTGATGCTAAAGCAAATGTAAGAAATAAGAAAGTCCAAGAGATGAACAGAAAATGTCAAAGATAGCTCGAGAAGATAAAGCCAAATAATACAATAAAATGTGCAAGATCTGGAATCAGAAAACTGAAAAGGAAGAACATGCCCAGCATTTCTCAAGCTAGGGGAACTAAAGAAAAAAGTCACCTCGACTTCCATTATTGAAGGACTCTCTGTGCAAATTATTGAATGATGAATAAAGAATCAACTGAAGATGGAAGGAATACACATAGTCACTGAACCAAAAGGAAGTGGTTGATGTTTAACCGTTTCAAGAGGTAGCATATGATCAAGAGCCAATGATACTGAGGGAGGAAGTCCAAGGTTCATTGAAGGAATTGGCAAAGAACAAGGCATCAGGAATTGAAGGAATGAAAATTGAAATCTTCCAAGAAAGTGAGGAGGCACAGAAGGCTCTCACTCATCTATGTCAAGAAATTTGCAAGACAACTATCTGGCCGACTGATTGGAAGAGATCCATATTTGTGCTCATTCCAAAGAGAGGTGACCCAAAAGAATGCAGAAATTATAGGACAATGTCTTTGTTTTCCCACGTGAGTAAAGTTTTTCTAAAGTTGATACAGAAACGGCTACAATCATACATTGATAGAGAACTTAGAGAGGTTCAAGCCAGATTCAGAAGAGGCCATGGAATGAGGGATATCATTGCTGATATCTGATGGGTCTTAGCTGATAGCAGAGAATATCAGAAAGATGTTAACCTGTGCTTTATCGACTATACAAAGGCTTTCAGATGGTGACAAGCTATGGGCAACATTGCAAATTATGAGTATTTGGGAACATTTAATTGAGCTCATGAGGAATCTGTACCTGGACCAAGAGGCAGTTGTTCAAACAGAACATAGAAACACTGAATGGTTTAACATTAAGAAAGGTATGTGACAAGGTTGTATTCTTTCACCATACTTATTCAACTTGTATGCTGAGCAAATAATACAAGAAGCTGGGTTCTATGATAAAAACATGACATCAGGATTGGAGGAAGACTCATTAGCAACCTGTGATATGCAGATGATACAACCTTGCTTGCTGAAAGTGAAGAGGTCTTAAAACATTTGCTGATGAATATTAAAGAGCACAGTCTTTGGTATGGATCACTTCTCAATGTAAAGAAAACAGAAATCCTCACCACTGGACTTATAAACAACATTCTTATCAGCAGAGAAAATACTGAAGTTGTCAAGGACTTCATTATTCATTCACTCTCGGAAGCAGCAGTCAAGAGATCAAATGATGGGGAGAAAAAACAAGATGGCAGATTGGGTGAAAGAGCAGTGAAGAGCTTCTGCCAGCAACAACACAGAATATTGGACCAAGCAGGCTCAGGGCATAGTCCCAGAACTCTGAAACACGTATAAAGGAATATTTTAAAAGTTGGAAGGCTTACAGCTGGGGGAATTTATGGCAGAAGCAAGAAATCCATTGCTTTCTAGTTAGGAATGCTCAGCTGCTCCAGGAGACATCATCTTGGGTGAGACCAAGCGGGGGAAGGATTGGAGTGGCCATAGATGCCTGGCAGAACCACGGAGATAAAAGTGTGAACATTCTTTTCGTTTGGCATCTGTTCATTGGTCCCTTGCTGTCTGAGCACCTCCAATCTGGTAACTATAAGGGTGTCTGAGCTAGCGGACACCCCAGGCCCACCCTTGGAGGGTTCTACTATGCATGCTCACATATCTCCTCAAAATTTAAAGAGACAGCTTCCAATTAAAGCCAAATGGCCACAACTGGCCCTGAACTGTTTATAACTAGAAAAAGGGCCTGAATGGGGATTGTGGAGTGGGACAAGCAGACAAAAAAGGAAATAAGTTGGAAATTAAATCCAAAGTTACTTCAAAACTACCAACAGTGACATCTTGAAACTTCGCAAGAAGAAGAGTGA
>NW_006408633.1:953150-953658 GCF_000296735.1 Chrysochloris asiatica
AACTCACAGCAACACACAAGCTACAACAAACTGACAGATGAGTGGTGGTATGTTATTGTTAAATATCTTTAAATCAGATCTGATTTATAATGACCAGGTTGCTTTCCAAGCAGTTGCTGGTGAGCTTGAACCTCTGATATTGTGGTTGAAACTGACCTTGCAGTCCAGAGCATTAACTGACAGTACTACACCAGGACATCCCCAGAGTATGGATATATATATATATTAGCTACATCTCTAATAAGAGAATGTGGAGAAGCCCAATATCAACAACCAAAACAAGGAGAGGGAAACTATGGAACAGACCATCTATTGCTCATATACAAGTTCAGACTGAAACTGAAGAAAATTAAAACTGGTCTAGGAGAGCCAAAATTTGACCTCGAACATATCTCATCTGAATTTAGATATCATCTCAAAAACATATTTGATGCATAACACACTAATGACCAAATACCAGAAGAGTTCTTGAATGACGTCAAAAACATCAAAAGGAATTAAGCAGAAC
>NW_006408633.1:955285-957679 GCF_000296735.1 Chrysochloris asiatica
CACTAGTTTTGCTTGAACTATTGCCTTTGGATCTATGCATGTGCAAATTCAAATGTTCAGGAATAGGTATTATTCTCATTGTTATCCATAGCTTGTCGTCCACACTGTCAAAAACTTTTCATTGTCAATAAATCATACATAAACCTCTTTCTGGTAATCTCTGCTTTCAGCAAGTTTCATCTGATTTCTGCATTGATATCCGTAGTTCAATGTCCTCTTCTGAATCCAGTTTGAGATTCTGGCTGTTCCCTGTTGAGGTTGTTTTTAATCATAAATTGTTTAAACAGGAGTTATTTTTATATTGTATTCCAAAAATTTTACTTGTATGCGATGTTAATGTTATTGTTCAATGATTTCTGCATTCTGATTGATCACCCCTCTTTGAGATGGGTACAAATCAATTGGACATATAATCAGCTGGACATATAACTGTCTCCCAAATTTCTTAGCAAAAATGAGTGAGCACCTTGAGTGCTGCATCTCTTTGTTAGAAGTTTTCAATTTGCATTCCATCTATTCCTGCAGCCTTGTTTTGTGCTAATACTATCAGTGCTGCGTGGACTTCTTCCTTCAGTACCATCAAGAGGTATGCTACCTCTTGAAATGATTGAACATACACAATTTCTTTTTTGTATAATGAATTTGTGTATGCCTTCCATCTTCTTTTGATGCTTTCTGCATCATTCAATATTTTGTTTGTGCAGTTCTTCAATATAACAAGTTGAGGCTTGACTTTTTTCTTCTGTTCTTTTAACTAGAGAAATGCTGAGTGTGTTCTTTACTTTTGGGTTTCTAATTACAGTTATTTGCACATTTCATCATAATACTTGAGTTTGTCTTCTCAAGCAGCCTTTTGAAAATTTCAGTTCAAGTCTTTTATTTCATTTCTTCCATTCACTTTAGCATCTCTACACTGGAGAACAAGTTTTAGAGTCTCCTCTCACATCCATTTTGGTCTTTTCTTTTTTTCCCTATATCTCTAATGACCTTTTGCTTTCTTGATGTTCTTGATATCATCCTATAGTTCTTCAGGTCTTTGGTCATTAAAGTCATTAAATGCACCAAATCAGTTATTGAGATGATCTCAAAATTCAAGTGGGATATATTCAAGGTCAAATTTTAGTTCTCATGGACTAGTTTAAATGTTCTTCAGCTTCATTTAAAATTTGCAAAAGAACAACTGGTGGTTTGTTCCACAGTCTGACACTGGCTTCGTTTTTGCTGATTATATTGAGTTTTCCATCATCTCTTCTCACAGATGTAATTAATTTGATCCCTATATATCCCATGTGATGAGGTCCATGTATATAATCACCTTTCATGTTGTTGTTTTTTTAACAAAAGTATCTGCAGTGAAGAAGTTGTTCTATCAGGCAATCTCTAGCACCCTTTCCATCATCAAGCCCATGTTTTTCAATTACTGGCCCTTCTTTGTTTCCAACCTTCACATTCCAATCATCAGCAATTAGCAATACATTTTGATTGCATGTTTGATCAATTTCAGATTAAAGAATTTGGTAAAATTATTCAATTTCATCATTGACTTTAATGGTGGTTGAGTAAATTTGATCTTTCTTGTTGGCATATGGATATTATCCTATCAAATAGCAACGTGCAAGGATAATATTCATCACAGGATAGATATTATAATGTTCTTTTTGGTGATTAATGTCACACCGTTTCTCCTGAGTTTGTCTTTCCTGGCATAGTAAATCATATGATTTACGGATTCAAAATGGCCAGCACCTGTCCATTTCAGCTCACTAATGCCTAGGATAACAATTTTTATGCATTTCATTAAATTTTTGATAACTTCTAATTTTCCTAGATTCATACTTTGTACACCACAGGTTCCACTTACTAATGTATATTTGCAGTTGTTTCTACTAATTTTGAATTGTGCCTCATTAGTAAATGAAGATCTGAAAAACTTTACTCCATTCATATCTTCACGGTCAGCTCTACTTTAAAGAGGCAGTTCTTCAGTCCCTTTGGGAGTGCTTTTCATCCTGAGGGACTCATCTTCTGGTACTATATCTGATACTGTGGCACAGTGCTTTCTCCTACAGTGCCACACAATTACTCTAAGTTGTTATTGTTAAGTGCCTTGAGTTGGGTCCAACTCATAGAGACCCTGTATAGGGTTCCTGAGGAGCAGCTGATAAACTTGAACCATGGACTTTGTGGTTCAAACTGATCTTATAGTCCAGCTCATTAACCTGCAGCACCATACCTGGACTCTAAGCTGTTGTTGTCAAGTGTCATCGAGTCAATTTGGACCCATAGCGACCCTATATAGGGTTTCCAAGGAGCAGCTGGTAAGCTTGAACCACAGACCTTGAAGGTCAAACAGCTTTGCAGTCTGGCGCATTAACCCACAGTGCCACACCAGGA
>NW_006408633.1:958627-975582 GCF_000296735.1 Chrysochloris asiatica
ATGCTCTGTTCAAACAACTGCTTCTTGGTCCAGGTACAGATTTCTTAGAAGTACAATTAAGTGTTCTGGAATACTCATACTTCTCAATGTTGTCCATAGTTTGTCATGATCCACACAGTTGAAAGCCTTTGCATAGTCAATAAAGCATACTCCAAGTAGGTATTACTAATTTCTAAGAAATGGATTATCATTTTAAATTATAAAGTTTTTATATCCTTATAATTGTGATATTTCCTACACCCCAAAGTATAAACTGAAGAAAAGCAATTATGAATGGTAAACAATGCATTAAATAGTTAATCTATGGAGAATTTTATAAGGACATAAAATCTTTTTAAATTGAAATTGAGAATCCATTCTTAGAAATTATAGTCCTGGTGTGGTACTATAGGATACGCACTGGACTGCTAACCATAAGGTCAGCAGTTCAAACCTACCAGCTTCACCTCAGAAGCCATATAAAGGCTGTTTATGAGTCAGTTCTGACTTGAAAACACTTGACAACAAAAACAGCAATAACTACATAGGCTATATGAAGAAGCTGACGTATTAAGAGCCACCTGTTCAGGTTTCTTTAATATTGGCTGTCTCAAATTAAAGCATTTTTTTTCTTTGTTTTGTTTTTCATTTAAATATATATAGTTGATAAAATGAAATAGAACTGAGGGAGTGTTAGCTGTATTGGGAAATGATAGAATTTTCCTGAAGCATCAAAATCAATTGCTTCCTCATTTTAGTGGATAGGTATAAACTTAAGAGATAAGAAAAACTTAGTTTTACAGCAATTTGCCCCAGTGAAATCTTAAACCCTAGAGACAAATATAAAATACGCTTATCATCTGCTTAAAATATCCTAGTCATTAATTTTTGCTTGTATAGAAGAGTATTATCTTTAAAAAACAAACTCTATATACCTTTCCTAATTAAATAGGAGTTATGTAACGACAGATGTTAACACCAAATCCTAACAAAATGCATAACACTAAAGAACAAAATAAAATGTAAGAATTCATATATGCCACCTGCTGAAAAACCATGGAATAATTTTCTTCTTTATTTCCACATGATATATATTTTTAATACACAAAAAAATGCACTGAGTATTTTCATACCTGGAAATTTACAAATATAACAAACTAGTTAATGAGAAGTACTCATTTTCAAAAATGTTTTTACATAATCCTATAACATTAAAACCTTATAACATTAAAATAGCTGGTACTTTAGAAATATTTGTTAGTTTATAACTTTTCTGATTAGAAAAATAAGTCTGAAACTAATTTGTCTATGCTTACTGTTCAAAGGCATATATTGAATACATGTAAAGATGTACATATGCATATGTACATGTGCATACTACCACTTATCCGTCAGTTTGTCATGTTGTTGCTTGCAAGTTGCTGTGAAGCTGTAAGCTACGAGACCTGTATTTTAAGTACCAGCAGGGTCAGCCACAGTGGACCAGTTTCATTGGAGCTTTAGACTATAATAGACTAGTAAGAAGGAGAAGCACATTGTTGTTGTTAGGTGCCATTGAGTCAGCACCAACTCATAGAGACACTATGCACAACAGAACGAAACACTGCTCTGTCCTAGGCCAACCTCACAATTGTTGCCATGCTTGAGCCCATTGTGTAGTCATAAAGCACAGGTAAATATCTTTCTGGTACTCTCAGCTTTCAATCAAGATCAGCTTGAGGTCAACAATTATTTCCCTCATTCCATGTCCTCATCTGAACCCAGCATGAATTTCTGGCAGGTCACTGTCAATGTGCTGTTTTAGCCATTTTTGAATTATCTTTAACAAGATTCTTCTTACATGAGATATTAATGATATTGTTAGATGATTTCAGTATTCCATTGGGTCACCTCCTTTATGAATGGGCACAAACATTTATATCTTCCCATCAGTTGGCCAGGAATCTGTCTTTCAAATTTCTTGGTATAGATGAGGGTGTGCCATTACTGCATCAGTTTGTTGAAATACTTCAATTTGTATTCCACAGTTTCCAAAGGCTTGTTCTTTGTCAATGCCTTCAGTGCACCTTGGAATTCTTCCTTCATTTTCATTGGATCTTGATCATATACTACCTCTTGAAATGGTTGAACACTGGTCATTTCTTTTTGGTACTGTGACTCTGTATAATCCTACCATCTTTGATGCTTTATGTATCACTCAATATTTTGCCTATATAACCCTTCAGTATTGCAGGTTGCAGCCTGGATATTTTTCTTCAGTTACCTGAGATTGAGAAATGCTGAGCGTGTTCTTCCTTTTAGTGTTCTAAATACAGGTGTTTGCACATTTCATTATAATATTTGGCTTTGTCTTCTCGAGCTGTCCCTTGAAATTTTTTGTTCAACTATCTCAATTTCTAATTACTTTCATTTGCTTTAGTATCTCTATGATGGACAGAAAGTTTAAGAGTCTCTCTGACATCCATTTTGGTGTTCTCCTTCTTGTTTTCCTAATGACCATTTGCTTTCTTCCTGTATGATGTTCTTGATGTTATCACAAAAATCTATTGGTCTTTAGTCATTAATGTCTAATTAATCAACTCTGTTCTTGAGATGATCTCAAAATTCAGTCTGAATATGTTCAAGGTCATATTATGGCTCTTGTGGTCTTGTTTTAATTTCTTCAGCTTGAGCCTGAACTTGTATATGAGCAATTGACGGTTTGTTCTACAGTTGACCCTTGGTTTTGATTTGACTGATGATAAGGAGTTTTCCCACTGTTTTTTTTCCACACAAATAGTCAATTTGATTTCTGTGTATTACATATTTTGGGCATATGTCTTTCATGTTGTTTTTAAAAAAGATGTTTGCAATGAACAAGTCACTGGTCTTGCAAAATTCTATCATGTGATCTCCAGCATCATTTCTATTACCAAGGCCATATTTTCCAACTACTGATCCTTCCTCTTTGTTTCCAAGCTTTGCCTCCTAATCACCAGTAACTATCAATATATTTTTATTGCATGTCTGTTCAATTTCTAACTGAAGAAGTTGGTAGACTTCTTTAATTTTATCACTTCTATCTTAAGCAGTTGGTGGGTAAATTTGGGTAACAGTTGTATTAACTGGTCTTCCTCATAGGTGTATGGATTTTATCCTATCACAGACAGCAATATACTTCAAGATAGATCTTGAAATGTTCTTTTTGATGATTAATTCAATGTCATTCCTCTTCAATTTGTCATTACTGGCATAGTAAATAATGTGGTTGTCAGATCTAAAATGGCCAATACCAGTATATTTCAGCTTATTAATACCTAGGTTTTATATATACATGCATATTTATATATAATATCAATGTTTATGAGTTCCACTTCATTTTTGACAAATTCTAATTTTTCTAGATTCATACTTTGTGTATTCCATGTTCTGACTATTAATGGGCGTTCTTACAGCTGTCTCTCCTCATTTTGTTATATGCCATTGGCTGTTGAAGGTCGCAAAAGCTTTACACTATGTATGTCATCCTGGTTAGCTCTACTTTGAGGAAGCAATTCTTCCTCTGTCGTATTTTTAGTGGTTCATCTTCTGGCACTATATCTGACAATATTCTGGTACTTTTCATCATGTTTCAACACTTAATATTCTGATGCTATCTGACTGTGTTCCACTCCTACTTTTAAGAGTTTTAGTGAGTAAAGAGTCAGAGGAAGTCTGTCTCTCCTTCTTCTTGTCTGTCTTAGTCTGGAAGGTCAGTTGAAATCTGTCTACCATGGGTGATCATGCTAGTATTTAAAATATCAGCAGCATATATTCCAGAATAACAGCAACATGCAAGCCACCACAGTTCGACAAACTGACAGACGTGTGGTAGAAAGGTATTTGTTGTTGTAGTTGTTGTTAGGTGTCATCGAGTTGGTACCAACTCACAGCAACCCTATGCACAACAGAATGAAACACTACCCATTCCTGGACCAACCTCATAATTGTTGCCACGCTTGAGCCCACTGACACTCCCACTTTGCCAATCCATTTCAATGGGAGTTTTACTCTTTTTCTCTCACCCTCCACCTTATCCTTTTCCATTGACTGGTTCCTCCTTACAATACGTCTGAAATATGAGAGACTAATTCTGGCCATCCTAGCCTCCAAGGAGCACTCTGGCTGTACTTCTTCCAACACAGATCTGTTTGTTCTTTTAGAAGCCCATGTTACTTACAATATTCTCCTCCAACACCATAACTTAAATGTATCAATTCTTCTATGATCTTCCTAATTTACTGTCTAAATTTCGCATGCATGCAAGGTTATCAAGTAAACTATGGTTGAGTGAAGAGGACTTGAAACATTTACTTATGAAGATGAAAGAGCACAGCCTTCGTTCGATATGGATTACATCTCAATGTCAAGAAAACAAAAATCCTCACCACTGGACCAATAAACAACATTCTTATCAATGGAGAAAAGATTGAAGTTGTCAAGGACTTCATTCTTCTTGGATCAACTATCAACACTCGTGGAAGCAGCAGTCAAGAGATCAGACAACGTATTGCATTGGGCAAATCTGCTGCACAGGAACTTTTTAAAGTATTGAAGAGCAGAGATGTCAGCTTGAGGACTAAGGTGTGCCTGACCCAGGCCATGGTGTTTTCAATAACCTCATATGGATGCGAAAGCTGGACAGTGAATAAGGAAGATCGTAGAAGAATTGATGCCTTTGAGTTGTGGTGTTAGAGGAGAATACTGAAAGTGCCATGGACTGCCAAAAGAACCAATAGATCTGTTTTGGAAGAAGTGCAGCCAGAGTGCTCCTTGGAGGCCAAGATGTCTAAGCTTTGTCTCTAATACTTTGGACATATTGCCCGGAGGGAACAGTCACTGGAGAAGGATGTCATGCTGAGTAAGATGGAGGGTCAGAGAAAAAGAGTAAGACCCCCAACAAGATGGATCAGCCAGGTGGCAGCATTGATGGTGTCAAGTGTGGCAGCGGTAGTGAGGTTGACCCAGGATTGGACATTGTTTCTTTCTGCTGTGCATGGGGTCGCTATGAGTTGGTTCCGACTCGATGGCATCTGACAACAACAATGGTTGATTCAAGCGTACCTTAGTCCTCAAGGTGACATCTTTGCTCTTCAACACTTTAAAAAGCTCTTGTGCAGCAGATTGCCTAATACAATACATTGATAATTTGTGTAATCTTTAAAGACTAGTCCCTTCTCTGATGCACTCTTGCAAAATATTTCTACCCAGTATATAGTTGCTCTTTATGATATTTGGTAATATGTTTTGATGTACATAAATATCTAAATATTAGGAGGACCCTGCCATCTAGTTTGGCATCTACTGTTACTTTGTGTTTTTAACTATGCTTGACAGTATATTTGTGCCATGTATCATAGCCCTTTATTTGTCCCTATTTTACCGTTGATGACCTTTATGGTTCCAGGTATTATATTTATGTCTTGAATATATACTGAGTTTGTTTTTTATTACATTACAAAATATTGTTGTTATTAGGTGCTATCGGGTCAGTACCGACTCATAGCGACCCTATGCACAACAGAACAAAACACTGCCCAGTCCTGGCCCAACTTCACAATTGTTGCCATGCTTGAGCCCATTGATGCTGTCACTTTGTCAATCCATTTCACTGGATTCTTCCTTTTTTTCTCTGACCCTCCATGTTACCAAACAAGATATTCTTCTCCAGTGACTGGTCTCTCCTGACAATATGTCCGAAGCAGGCGAGACAAAGTTTTGTCATCCTGACCTCCAAGGAATACTCTGGCTGTACTTTTTCCAATACAGATATTCTCCTGAAACACCATAACTAAAAAACATCAATTCTTGTACAGTCTTTCTTATTCACTATCCAGCTTTCGCATGTTTACAAAGCTATTGAAAATACTATGGTTTGGGTCAGGCACACCTTAGTCCTCAAGCTGACATCTTTGCTCTTCAACACTTTAAAAAGATCTCGTGCAACAGATTTGCCTAATGCAATATGCCATTTGATTTCTTGACTGCTGCTTCCGTGAGCGTTGATAGTTGATCCAAGATGAACGAAGTCCTTGACCACTTCAATCTTTTCTTCATTGATAAGGATGTTGTTTATTGGTCCATTGGTGAGAACTTTAGTCTTCTTTACATTGAAATGCAATCCACACCAAAGACTGTGGTCTATGATCTTCATCAGTAAGTATTTTATGTCCTCTTCACTTTCAGCAAGCAAGGTTGTATCATCTGCATATCACAGGTTGTTAATGAGTCTTCTTCCAATTCTGATGCCATATTTTCCTTCATATAATCCAGTTTCTCAGATTATTTGCTTAGCATATAAGTAATAAGCATCGTGAAAGAATACAGCCCTGTCACACACCTTCCTTGACTTCAAACCATTCAGTGTTCCATGTTCTGTTTGAAAAGCTGCTTCTTCGTCCGTGTACAGATTCCTCATGAGTACAATTAAGTGTTCAGGAATATTCATACTTAGCAATGTTCTCCATAGCTTGTCATGATCCACACAATTGAAAGCCTTGCATACTCAATAAATCACAGGTAAGCATCTTTCTGGTATTCTCTGCTTTCAGCTAAGATCCATCAGACATTGGCAATGATGTCCCTCATTCTACATCCTCTTCTGAATCCGGTTTGGACCTCTGGAAGTTCTCTGTCAATATATGCTTATAGCCATTTCTGTATGACCTTTAGCAAAACTTACTCATGTTGGATATCAAAGATATTGTCCAATGATTTCCCCATCTCTCTTTGGAATGGGCACAAATATGGATCGCTTCTAATCAATCGGTCAGATAGTTGTCTTCCAAAATTTTTCGCATACATGAGTGAGTCCCTCCATTGCTGTCTCACTTTTTTGAATTATTTAAATTTGTATTCCATCAATTCCTGGTGCCTTGTTCTTTGTCAATTCCTTCAGTGCATTTTGGACTTCTTCCTTCAATATCATTGACTCTTGATCATATGTTTCCTCTTGAAACGGTTGGTTGAACATCAATCATTTCCTTTTGGTGTTTTCTGCATATTCAATATTTTGCCCAGAAAGTCCTTCAATAATGAAAGTTGTGGTTAGTATTTTTTATTCAGTTCCCCCAGCTTGAGAAATGAAATATAGATCCTATTTATTTTTTCTGTATGTGGATATTCAGTTTGCCAACACCATTTTTAGACTGTATCTCCCACAACTAATGTGTTTTGACCCTATTTACTACTGTGTTTTCTATTCTATTTCATTGATCTATGCATTTTTTGTTGTACTAATTTCAGGGTGTTTTGACTATTGTGGCTGTGATCTTCCTAATTTTGAGATCAGAAAATGAAAGTTTCCAACTTCGTTCTTCTTCTTACATAATGCTTTACTGATCTGAGGTCTCTTTTCTTTCCATATGAATGGTCAGTTCTTTTTCATTACTTTAAAGAATGACATTGCATTCTGGATTGGAATTGCATTATAGATTGCTTAGTGTAGTTAACATTTTTGCAATTTTAATTCTTCCTTTCAAGAACATGGTATATTTTTATATTTTTGTTAGTCTTCTTTGTTTTTTTGTAGTAGTATTTTATAGTTTTCTTTGTATAGGTGCATAAATTAACCAAACCATTCCTCCCACAACCCTCTACTTCACTGGGTTCAGTATTCCATTGTAATGCCTACTCAGAATTCAAACACAATACTCACAATTAAGAGCTTTATTAGGGAAATTAACTAATTATAATTCGGGGTCAGAGATCCTCAGTCAGCTATTAATAAATGCTCATATGACACATAACTCCACAATAAGACTAAACCTGAAGATACTGGTCTCTAGTTCTATGGTTCTGCAAACATAGCTTCCCCAGTTAGCTGGGAGCACCCCATCCTACATGGCAAGCTTCCTGTCCAAAGTATCTCAGCTTTTCATGCTCTGTGAGCTGGGAAGTCCACTGCTCTGTCTTGTCCTCTGGTTCTTAGTTCTTGCTGCTGCTCTGAAACTCCTCTGTCACAGTTTTCTGTAACTAGGTCAAGGAGGTTCAGGGTGTTGGGGTCTCTGGAGTCCAAAGGATGCACTCCACTCCTGGTTGGTCATTGATAATAGTGAGATCCTTCTTATTATTTCTGAGGTGGTTCATTTTATGCCCATGCTACAGTTTTAAGTTCATGTAATTACAATGAACTCTGATAACATCCACAGCTTGATCATGTCATCCTATCAGTCTCTCCTCCTACATTTTCTGACCCAGACTCAGCAGAGCAGAAAGTTAGTTTGGTAGAAGTTACAGATTAGACAGTAGATAATTCACAACACAATAATAAGTCTTTTGTTTCTTTGGTTATATTTATTGCTAAGTATTTGATCTTTCAGGTGGTTCTAATTTCACTGTCATATTTTTGGACAGTTTTGTTGGTTATATGATTCTTGGCTGGTAATTTATTTTTCTTTCAGAATTTTGTCTATGTATCCATATTACCTTCTTGTCTGTATGGTTTCTGCTAAGTTATCCTTTTTAGGTAACTTGTCATGAGCTGCTGTAAGGATTCTTTGTTTGTGTTTGGTATTGGAAAGTTTGATTAGATATCTTGGTTATTTTCTTCAGGCACCTCTACTCTTTGGGGTTCATTCAGCTTCTTGAGTGCTTAACTTCTTGTCTTTCATTAGGTTGTTGTTGTTGTAGTTAAGTGCTGTCGAATCGATTCTGACTCATAGCGACCCTGTATAGGGTTTCTCGGGCTGTGAATCTTTACAGGAGCAGAAATCCCCATCTTTCTCCTATGGAACAGCTGGTAGTTTCGAACTGCTGACCTTAAGGTTCACAGCCCAATTCGTAACCACTATGCTACCAGAGGTCCATGAGGTTGGGGAAATTTTATACCAACAACTCTTCAACTGTTTTGTCGTTGTTTTTTCTGTCTTTCCTTGTTCTGAAATTCTGATCACTCATAAATTATTTATTTACATGGCATGTGAAGCTCAGTATTTCTTGATATTTCTTTCTTTCTTTTTTGTTATTGGTCCTTTATCTTACTAATATTGAGATATTTATCTTAAAGCTCACTAATTTGGGTTTCTATTGATTCAAATATACTACTTTACCCTTTCAATGTATTGTCCATTTCTGAAATCTTAGTATTAATCTTCTGGATTTCTATTTGCAGGTTTTTTATTGTCTCCAAACTGCATCTATTTTGTTTGTTCCTGTAGTGATTTCCTGAATTATTCCTTGTTTTATTGTTTTCTGCAAATTTTTTGTCAGTCATCTGGAGGTACCTAAAAATCATTCTCTTGAATTCTGTTGCAGGTAATTTCAAAGCCTTTTGTTGTTGTTGTTAAGTGTCCTCAAGCTGTTTCTGACTCATAGTGACCCTGTATAGTTTCTGAGGAGTGACTGGTGAGCTTGAACTACCTACCCTGCAGTTCAACCTGACTTTGTAGTCCAGTGCATTAACCCACAATGCCACACCAGGACTCCATTACAACGACTAGTTAACCTCAAAAATGTTTTTTTACTCTACATCTTGGACACTTGTTTCAGCCATTCTGTCTTGTTTCCTCATTTGAAGACAAATTGTGTGTTGCTTATGAGACATTCCAGTATTGTTTTATTTGTATTAAATAAATATTTGTATTGATGAATATGTGTTGGCATATTCTTGCACATTCATCTAGCTCCATCTTCTGGGTATGAATAGGTGATGGAAACATGTGCAGGGTTCTCTGTTCACATTTATGCAGCTCTGTTTATGATGGATTTGGCTGATAGTAGTTGTTTCCATTGATCAGTCATATAGCAGCTGTTATTAGCTCTTGCCCATTGGGTGAGACTATAAAGGGTAAAGTTGTGGCCACGCTGTATGGGCATGGCTGCTGTTCCATTAGGTGAAGCAGTAATAGACAGAAGGAAAAGAAACAGATAAACAATCAAATAAAAGTGAAAAAATTAAAAAGGAAAGGAACTGCTGAAGGAGCTGTGGCGAGTCAGCTTTGGAGGCTTCTCGGTCCTGGTCATCTTTGCTATCTGGCTGTGCACTGGTTAAGTTCTCAGCACTATGGGGAAGCGGGACACTCAGGTGGCCTATATGAACCCAATAGCAATGGCCAGATCAAGGGGTCCAGTCCAATCTTCAGTGCCAATGATACAAGATTATGTGAATCCATCAAGACCTACCTGGGAAAAAGTGAAAGAGCAACTAGGAAATAAAAAAAACAAAGCAAAACAAAACAAAAAAAGGGCTTGAAGGCATTGGCTGATTTTGAAGAAAAAAATGAGTGAGAACTGGAAGAAAGAACTAGAAAAACACAGGGAGAAACTGTTAAGTGGAAGTGAGAGCTCATCTAAAAAAAGACAGAGAAAGAAAAAAGAAAAGATGAAATCTGGTAGGTATTTTTCTTCTTCATCAAACTCTGATTCTTCCAGCAGTTCTTCAGCTTCTGAAGGTGAGGATAAAAAACAAGGAAAAAGAAAAAGAAGAACTGTTCACATAAATCTTCAGAAAGCTCCATGTCAGAAACTGTAAGGATAGTTTTAAGAAGAAAAAGAAGACAAAGGGTGCGACTGAGAAAGGAAAGGGCTCGAAAGGACTTGGCAAAACAAGAAAAATGTATACTGAAGATAAACCTTTATCATCTGAGTTCTTTTCAGAATCTGATTATACCGAGGAGGTACAAGCAAAAATGAAGAAAAGCAGTGAAGAATGAGAAAAAGCAACAGAAAAAGCAAAGAAGAAAATGAAACATAAGACACACAATAATAAAAAAGAAGAAGGCTGCTAGTTCGAGTCCTGACTTGCCATAATGGCAGGAAAAATCAGGATTCCCTTAAAAAGAAAGTGCAATGTATAACGAAATTTCAAATGTGAGAAATATGACATATTTACTGAAATGCTTGAGTTCTCTTGTTTTTAAAATAATTCCTGGACTTTCAGTAGGCACTCAGATGGTGCTGTGTGAATGGGCCAGAATCGCTGCCTGCTGCTTGAACATCTTTTTTCTCCCTCCCAGCATTTAATAGCTCTGGGAGAGAGTGCACTGTAGTCATACTAGTGGTGCTGATACTTGGGAATAAAATGAGTCTTCTTTACTAGAAGTACCTAATTATAAGTAACAGAAATTGAAACTCTACACGTCTTCAAGATGTGCTCAAAAATCTCCACATGACTCTAGCTAATATTTTGAATTAGGGATTCCACCGATATATCAAAATTCTTGCTCTGTAGCTAAATGTATTTGTTTCCCTCATATACTTTTATTTACCAGGGGAAGGAGCTTTTAGGGAGTGGGAGGGTGGTTTGCTATCTCTTTAACTAGTGGAACAGCATGCCTTTGACCCGCACACATCCTATTTTTGTGGGTGCAGCAGCCATGCTTCCTGGGGAGGTGGGGGCGGGGCAAAAGCAGTCTAGCTCTGTACTGAGCTGAGTGGTATCCTGGGACTCTGTTGGTGCTGCTTTGAGGGAACCCAAGAAACAGCCCTCTGCAGCAGGAGAAAGCCCCAAAAGCTCTCAAGTTTACCTCCACTTCAATAATAATGAATTTTTTTAGCACTAGAATGTGCTATGTCATTTGAATTAATTTTGACTACACTTTGACCTTGAAGAGTAATCATTTCAGATAGACACTGGTACTTTTTGAACTTGCTAGTTAAAAAATTCTAAAATACATCTTTTATAGTGTTAAATTTTCACCAGTTATGTAAGCAGTGATAGTTATTTTATTTTTCTATGGATTTTGTTTAAGCTGCAAGTTTAGCTTTTGTAACTTCTTACTTTTGCTCTGTTACATTCATTTCTGTGCTTAATGGCATACTTGCTAAGAAATTTTGCATGTAAAAAGCAGGGTTTTGATTGTTTTGTTGCTTTTCTTTTTACAGCTTCATATTGAAGCTGAGATTAACCATATTCAAGTTGAGTGGCAGGCCTGGTATGCTGTGTCTTGTTAAATAAAGCTATTGCAAGAAACTTAGTAAATATGAAGTTTTAAAAGTTTGTTGTCTTTGCATATTAATAACTTTGACAAGTTAACAACAACATTATTGTTCTTCCTGTTTCATATTTTACTAAGAGTCTGTGCCTCATATCTCTTCCTGAACTGTTTACTAGTAATGTTAATTTGTTGTTGTTGTTGTTGTTGTTAAGTGCCATCGAGTCGGTTCCGACCTATAGCAACCCTGAACAGTGTTTCCAAGACTGTCAATTTTTTACGGGCTCAGAAAGCCTCATCTTTCTCCTGCGGAGCAGCTGGTAGTTTCAAACTGTGGTTCGCAGCCCATTCGTAACCACTACGTTACCAGATGTTGTTGTTAAGTGCCGTTGAGTCGGTTCCGACCCATAGTGACCCTGAACAGGGTTTCCCAGGCTGTAAATCTTTACAGGAGCAGAAAGCCTCATCTTTCTCCCAGGGAACAGCTGATAGTTTCCAAATGCTGACCTTGTGGTTCGCAGCCTGATTTGTCACCACTACGCTACCAGATAAGAATTGGTAAATCATTTTCACTTTACATTTTTATATAATCAGACAACATAAATATAATTTGATAGACAATTATGTCTGTTATAGAGGATGTGGTAATTATAATGATATATGCAACAAAGATTTTGGCATGCATGACAAGAAGTTGAATAAATAGCAATTTTACTTAAAAAAAAGGAAAGGAAAGAAAGAAGCAGATAACAGCTAGAAAAAAAGAATAAACCTAAAAGAGGGAGAAGGAAAAAAAAGATTAAAAACCATGGAAGAAAATGACAGGAAAAGAACTTAACACAATTAGCAATTAGGGAGAGGGATGAGTATTGGCGGTGGTGTTGGTGGTTGTGTGCTGTGGAGTAGGTTCTGACTCATAGCAACCTATACAAGGTTGCTGAGGTTGTAAATTTCTACTTGAGCAGAAATTACAGGAGAACTCTTTCTCCTGTGGAACAGCTGGTAGTTTCAAACTGCTGACCTTGTGGTTAGCAGTCCAAGTAAAAGGGGAAAAAGATCAAAGAGTAGTAAAGAAAATCAAGATGAAAAATGAAGAAAAAAGCAAGAAGACCTGCTCTGCAATGTCTGGAGCAGGGATGCCACACCTGATTCCATGTGTCAGATTTGTGCTGCTAGCTCTCCACTCACTTTGATGTGCTTTAGACTGCCCAGAGAGCAGGAGCTGTGCTGTGAGTGTACATTGATGGGGACTTAGCACACCTCTGGTCACTAGGGTAAGATGGGATAAAAGAAAAAGATATGTTTCTTTCTCTCTGTCAAGGAGTAGTATGCCTCTGCACCACCAACCACCTTCCTGCTTTCAAGATGATCATGGTCCACAGATCACCTATCTCCTTTTTTTTCCCCCTTCTCCCATGCATCTGTTCAGCTGCTTCTCCTACTTAGAGTTAATACAGGGCTGGCAAAGGTCACCTCTGTAGGTTTGAAACAAGGCTCACCTGAATCCAGATGCTGGGTTTAGTGCAGATAACTCCCCACTCACTTTGATGGAGCTCATAATGGTGGAACTCATCTCTGTGTAGCTCTGAACACTGTGAGAGTAAGAACGTTGCTGGGGGTGTACACAGGTGAGGATTGGTCACACCTATGTATATACCTAGTGTGGTGCTGTGTGATAAAGCACTGGATCACAAAGTCAGTTTGAACCACAAGGTAAGTGGTTCAAACTCACCAGCCATTCCTTGGATACACTATACAGGGTTGCTATGAGTGGGAACCAATGCAATGGCACTAAACAGCAGCAACAACTGGTCTCCAAGGGAATGTGACAAACAAGCAAACAAACAAACAAAAAAATCTCATCTTTAGCTTCACGAGTCAAAGGTATGTTCCTACAATGCCAATATAATATCTTTCTCTGAAACCACTCAAAAGATTTAGATAGCCATGCCACATCCGGTCACAGTTCACCAATCTTTCTCCTTTGTTTGCTATGTCTACTCAGCTTTCTCTTCAACTAAGCATGCAATCCACTTCTCTATCACTCTATCTGTAGCTCAGGGTTCTAAGACAATCATCTACATCTTTTTCATTTGGTTTTCTGTTTCTTTGTTATAGAGTATCTGTAGAGCATTTCTGTCTAGTCCAACATCTTGCCACTTCCTTTTGTTACTTTAGAGAGAAATTTTACAGCAGATTTTCTCAGTGCAATTTGTCATTTGATTTCTTGACTGCTGTTTTCATGGGCACTGATCTGGATCCAACTTAAATGAAATCTTTGATGGCCTTAATTTCAACCTTGATTTTTTGAGAAAGTCTAATCTTACAACATACTAACAATGTTAAAAATATTAAAAATTCTTTAGGAAAGCTTGGACATTTAAATCATGGTTTTATATTCAGCAATATCACTGACACTGGAAAAATATTTCTCTTCCTTTTCAAGATTGTCTTAATCTGTACTTTTGCACTCTGATTCTTTCCAGATATCTCTCATGCTGCATGTTTCCCCTTCTCTCCCTTATTTGCTCTTTTCCCTTTGCTAGTTCATATTTATTTTTCTAGTACCCCAAACTATTTTTTCTAAAGGTAACCTCTAAGAGCTACAGTCATGTATATAGTTTTACTTCATCTTTTTACATTACCTTGTGTTAGCAATTACAAGTTACATTCCATTCCCCTAATTTATCACATTCAACTCAAATCCGAACCCATTTTTTTAATATCATTTTTCTGCCATGTCAATCTGACCTTGCTGTCTAGTGCTTATCTTATAGCACTGCATCAAGACTCCCTCAATTAAAATTACTGTTCATAAATTCACTGATAATTGTCTGATAGCCGAACATTGCTCATTATTGATGCATCTTGGTCTTTCTGAAATGTTTGACCTAATTGATTCTCAACTGACAGTTTATTCTCCTTTAGCTTCCAGAGGTATAAATATCTTTTCAGGGAATACACATAAATATAAGTCCACTCCTGGAATGAGACAAAACATAAAGAAGATAATTTAATCTGTTTCAGCAAATCCCTTTATCTGCACTGCTCCTCATGCCCAGATTTTGGCCAAGCCAGTGTTCTTTATGGCTCTTGACACAACTCTCCTGTTCAAACATGTTTGCTACTGACTTGAGTCACAAACGCTCATCTTTATATTTTCATATTTGTTTGCAATCTAATCCCTCTTCTATTGTCATTCTTTCTCTTATAAATCCTTATTAATTCATTACACAAAACTATATTCTTATAGTCCATCAGTGATCATGCATTACAACTGTTCAACTTGCTTTGTCATTTCCTAATACCAAGAACTAGAGTCCTTGTGTGGTGCTGTAAGATAAGTACTAGTCCGCAAGGTTAGTTTGAAGCACAGAGTTTGTGGTTTAAACTCACCATCCACTCCTTTAAAAGCCTATACAGGATCATTATAAATCAGAAATGACTTCACAGCACTTAACAACAACGGTATCAAGAACTATGTGATGTGCTGTTCTCCCTTTTTCCTCAAGTCCATCATTCACAAGAAGCATGTGTGTCTATACACACACATATACACACATGAACAAAAGTTCAATTAAACAAGGACTTCTTTACTGTTCTGCACATTGCTTAGCATATGTGAAGTATATAATGGATAGAATTTGATTGCATGAGCAAATAGAACAACAATGATCCTAATGCATTTATTTCATCTGAGTAAAATGGATACTTAAGAAGATATATTATCTGTACATTGGGATTTACATAACCACTAGAATTCCACCCTGTGCTCTTGGTTCTATACATATTAAGGTCAAAACCAGAAGAAAAAATTAAATCTTCTCTTTTTTTATGAAAACTTTGGGGCCAAGATTAATCAGACAACATTCCAAATATTTCACTGACTTATTGATGATTTTACTTCTGCCTGAAATGCTCTTCCTCTTATTTTCTGCTGAATACTTACTCATTGACACAGGCTCTTTGAGTCTAAGTTCAAATGTTGTTATTCACTGTGTCTTCTCATATAATTCAGGCAAACACAAAATTCTCCTAGTGTGAATAGTCTAAGGTAGATAAATCCTGTAAAATTTTGCCTTTGCTTGTATTCTAAGGAGAATAGTGTCTTGTTGAGTTTATAGGAAACAGGCTTTTATACTGGATATATCACTTTTCAGACATGTTACTAGAAAAAGACACAGTTTTTAAGATTTATTTTCTTATTTGCAAAATTGGAATATTTTTATTCTCAGATAAAAGTAAAAACTGGGTTTCTGATTGTGTGTAAATGATGAGAGACCAAGTAAGTCAATTCATATATCTGAAAGGCTCTTGGAAAATACATCTTCAAAATGTCTTCAGTCCAAAAAGTGTAAAGAAAAATAATTATAGAGACTTTCCCAAAGTATATGCAGATACCAGGGCATTGAATGAAAAACTTCATGTAAATATTCAACCTCAACTGATATATCAAGATCTACCCTGGAGTCCTGGTGTAGCACCAGAGGATAAGCACTCAACCTCAAGGTCAATTTGTGCTACAAGGTCAGTGGTTCAAACTTCCAGCCTCTCCTCTAAAACCATATATAGGGTCAGTATGAGTCAGAACAAGCTCAACGGCACTTAATAGCAACAAAAACAGCCTAGGGGTCCCATATTAGTGGAAAAGTTAGAAAAGCAGCAGACTAGCATAAAAGATATGAGACATATACTATATAAAGAAGAGTATGTTATCAGGATTATTTGAGATATGCAGATAACACAACCTTGTTTACTGAAAGCTAAGAGGGCTTGAAGTACTTACTGATGAAAATCAAAGAAAATAGCCATCAGTATGGATTACAACTCAATATAAAGGAAACTAAATTCCTCACAATGGGACCATTAAGAAACATTATGATACATGAAGAAAAAATTGAACTTGTCAAGGACTTCATTTTCCTTGACTCTACAATCAATGGTCATAGAAGCAGTAGTCAAGAAATCAAAACGCGTATTACTTGGGAAAAATCTGCTGCAAAAGACCTCTTTAAAATGTTAAAGAGCAAAGCTTGCACTTTAAGGACTAAGATGTGTCTGACTAGGCCAGTGTAGTTTCAATCA
>NW_006408633.1:976789-986079 GCF_000296735.1 Chrysochloris asiatica
GCTATGAGTCGGTTCCGACTCGATGGCACCTGACAACAACAACAACAAGTCTTGCATTTGAAAAAAAAAAACAAGCTACAGATTCAGAAACTTCTTTTTTGAATAATATATGCAAGTTAAAAGTAAAAGGACTTATAAAATCAGGAAAACAGCTCAGAGATTTTACCTGCATGACTCAGTCAGTCAGTTCTACTGCCCAGTTAGGTATTTGACAGGTATGTGTATGTGTTGCTGATAGTTATGCTAGTAGAATTCAGAGGTGCTAGTATATCTTAATATTCTTCATGAGACATGAGACTTAATATTGACAATAATTTTTGATACATTGCCATTGTTGTTAAGTGCCCTGGAGTCAGTTCCAACTCATAGGGTTTCTGAGGAGCAGCTGGTGAGTTTGAACTGCTGATCTTGTGACTCAAAGTCCAGGGCTGATTTTACAACACTAAACCAAGGTGCACATATACACGTATGTTGTTGTTGTTGTTAAGTATTACTGAGTCAGTTCAAACACATAGTGACCGTGTATAGGGATTCCAAGGAGTAGTATTGGATTTAAACCACCAACCTTGTGGTTAGCATTCCAGCACTTATTCGACATTCCACACCAGAGCTCTTATACATACATAATTATTATTGCTAATAAAGGACCAAGATAAAGTTGTTACTTTTACAGTTGCTATGGAAGCATTTTTTATTCAGAAATGCATAAATTAATGTGATTAGCATTTTAAAAAAATAAGTGGAATGATTTAATGACACTCCATTGCAGTCCTGATTTGAACAGAGCAACACAAGAAAGCAAGAAAGTATGAATAATGGAAACAGACAGGAGGTGAAATTGTGAAAGCAGAGAATCTTCTCTCACATCTATCTTTTTAAAGTTAACTTAGAGGTTTATTTTATTTATTTCTGTAAATTCTGTCATTGTCCCCAAAGACTAAAATTTATTTCTCTAAACTTTCATGGTACGGTTGTTAACCAAGTTAAATCCTGGGGATTGATGAAGCCATTAGAAGCCCTAGGCTTTCGTGCTCTAAAAATTTAACTGGAATTAGATTCTCCTTCAGATTAACAGAAATTCAATGCTGTTCACCTATGTCTACCTAATTACCTGTGAATTTTTCCCAAGTAATTTTTTGATTTTTTAGGAAAATAAGTGAAGAAGAAACCATAGGGTTACATTTTGTGTTTATGTGTGCATTGTAGATGCATACACACACCACACACATAAAAAATCTGGTATTCCCCTTTATATGGAACAATGTATGATAACAATATGCAGACCTGAAATATGTGTTTATACTTTCTGTCAAGTCTCCAGGAGATCCTGAGGTATTCCAAGCAATTAAGTGTTTGATTGCTAACCAAAAGCTTGGTAGTTCAAATACAACCAGAGGGAACATGAGAAAAAACACAAAGAGATCTGGCAATCTGCTTCTAAACAGCTACTGCCACTGAACACAAAAGGGAACATGGTTTAGCTCAGAGACATATGGAGTCATGATGAATCACAGTCCACACCATGCCACCTAGTTCAGTAATGTAGCTGGAGGATTTCCACTAGCCTCATGTAATACAGTATGTAGTGTACTCAGTCTTGATTCACAAATCATTTTTTTTCATTATGGATATATTTAAAAAGATTTTAAATCCATAAGGAGTAAAAATATAGTATCTGCGTATTTTTATTTTTATTCTTATTCAGATTGAAACACTTTTAAATACATGTTTGCTGCTACATGAAGCTCATTAAAACACACACACACACTATCCAATTTCTTTTAACTGTTCCATATTATCATTCCCAATAATATATTTAAGGTGATTTTGGTTTTTTAAATTATTTATTCTTTAAATATGATGATGTTACATTTACCAAAATTTATGTAAAGTAAAAATTAGAAGAGGCAAGATAGAAAAGCATTATAGTAACAACTATAATCAATATTATATACTTTTGTCGTTGTTTGCTGTCTAGTTGACTCTGACTCATAGTGACCCTGTATAGAGTTTCTGAGACTGGCTGGTGGGTTTTAACTGTTGACCCTTCAGTTACCAGTCAAGTGCTTAACCTACAGAATCACACAGAGCTCATTATTACATTAGAAGAGAATTATATCTGATTTTAATTTTTATATACTCTATGGATAATTAGGAGTTGTGGCGTGGCACTGTAGCATAAGTGATGGAATGCTATCCTACAGCAGTTCAAACCCTCTAGCTGCTCCTTGGAAATGCTATACAGTGTCGTTGAGTCGGAACCAACACTTAACATTAACAACATGGAAAATTTAAGGAGCCCTAGATCTAATTATGTACTCCAGTTGTGGCACTGGATCAGCACTGGACTGTTAACCACAGGGTTGGCAGTTCAAATCCACCATCTGCTTCTCAGAAGCCCTATACAGGGTCACTATGAGTTGGAATCAACTCAGAAACATTTCACAATAACACTACAATAGCAGATTCAATTCCAACTCACAACCACACTATATAGGGTTCCTGAGACTACAAGAGAACAGACAGCCTCATCTTTCTCATAAGGACTTGCTAGTAATTTTGAACCACTGAACTTAACAGTTAGCAGTCCAGTGTTTCTCCTACAGTGCCATCAGAGATCCATTTGGTTTGGGGCGGCATACTGGGTTACACATTGGGCTGCTAACCACAAGGTCAGCAGTTTGAACCCACCAAACATGTATGGGAAAAAGAGGAGGTTTCCTGTTATTATAAATATTTACAGCCTCAGAAACCCTAGGGAGTGGTTCTACTCTGCCCTGTATGATTGCGATGAGTCAAATTTGACTCCATAGCAGTGAGTTTGCGATTTAAGGTGGATAATTTATACTTCTATATTCTGAGAGTTCTTATTATGTTTTTTCTCAGTTTCACCCATTAATGTGTTCCAACTTTATAAATTGAGATAGCTATGAATATTTGCCACATATATTTAACTCCACTTGTCCTTGTTTTTCCATCTTTGATCACTGGAGTCTTATTTGGCAAAGCTTGTTTCAATTCAGAAAAATACCCACATATGAATTTCTCTTGATTATTAAGATTTTAATTTTTATATTTAACTATTTAAACCCAACTGTAATCTTTTTAAATATGATCTACTTTGACATTTTTACTTAAATTCTGTAGAGACATTACTTTTTGAGAAAGTTATTAACTGATTCATTTTTCCTTATGAATTAGAAACAAACTGTATATTTATATTAATTGCATAAAATAAGCACACATATGAACACACAAAAACACTCATATCTATATTTGCACTTAATTATTTGAGTACAACTGTTGTATTTGGAGTCTGGTGTGGCACTGTGGGTTAATGTGCTGGACTGCAAAGTCGATTAGAACCACAAGCTCGGCAACTCAAGTTCATCAGCTGCTGCTTGGAAACCCTATATAGGTGGGGATCGACTCAACGGCACTTAACAACAAGAAATGTCAGATTTTATTTTTCATTGCTGAAACTTCTAACTTATTTGTAAAACAATATTGGCAATAAAAGTTTTTTTCTATTTTTGTAAACGCTATCGTTGTCACTGATTTAATAGGGAACAATTCTTGTATTCTAAGAAAATTGACTTAAGACAATATTCATCATTATTGTAAGAATATATATTACTTTCATGGTGGAATATTAAAGCACAATTCACTTCACAGTGTTGAATTTTATTTAGTAATTTTGACACGAATCAGAATAATTATGTTTTCTAACTTTGATGTCTTGCTTGCTTAATTAAATAAATTTACGATTTCAAACTGTCTTGTGTTCATTCTTGCAATAAAACCTTCTAGGTAATTATGCTTGATTCTTTTAATGTATAACCAAGTTTCATTCACTAATATTTTGATTCATATTTTTAACCTGTCAATACTAATTTTTTAGATGTATGTACAGGGGAGTTAGCTTCATAATAATTTGGTATTTACTTTCACATCATTCCTATCATCATCATAGTCTCATTAATTATGCTTAATTTTTAAAAGTTAAAGGCATCTCTCCACTCTGTAGAGATACCTATTTTCTCAAAGTCTCTGCATAGCCTAGAAACTTTAACATGCTAGCTCAGAACTGCTGACCCCAAGTCAGTGGTTCAAACCCATCAGCTGCTCCTCAGAAACACCATACAGGTAGGGTCTCTATGAGTTGGAAATGATTCAATGGTACTCAACAACAGCAACAACAATTGATTCATCATTCTTCATAACAGACAACTTCACTTGAGTGGCTGGTTCTTGACAGAGTGCAGCTACATTGCAATATAGAGACAATGCTTTTGTGTTTCTGAAGTTTCTCAATGAATGTTACAAAAAGCATGGTTGTTGTTGTTGTCAAATTCCATCAAGTCAATTCCAACCCATAGAGACCGTATAGGGTTTCCAAGAAGCAGCTGGAGAGCTTGAACCATTGACCTTGCAGTTCAAATGGCTTTGCAGTCTGGCACATTAACCCATAGCACCACACCAGGACTCCATGGTAGCCTGGGCTAAAAGAAAGCCTTCGAGATTTAATTTATACCTGCATAGATAATGAAAAAAACTCCAGGGAGATTTCTCTAACTCACAGTTATGTGCTTTTATTATCAGAAAAAATGATACCCAGGATATTTCGGGTATTTCTAGGTAGCAAAAGACCGAAACACTGGGATGAATTCACTTTCCAAATAACTAGAGTGAGAAACAGCATTCCATTCCAATCCATCCAATGGACAGAGTTTTGGCCCCTCCACTTGGGAATAAAGGAGAGTCAGTTGCTTCCTTCCCATTTCTCCCTATTTCTCACCTATGGAATACTCATCCATTTATGTGATATATATTTCTAACTTGCTTTCATTATGTCACCCCAAAGGTAAAAATGAGGTCAGAGGTGGTAGGATAATGCCATTACTATAATTTGAATAATAATAATTAATCATTCTCTGATTTAGAATATATATTGTATGCATTTTTAATTAAAATTGATATTTGAAAATCCATACTCATTCTATATGTCTGGAAAATCATTTGGAACGAGACCACCAGTGCTTGCCAAGAGTCCACCATTTTTTCAGTTTTGATTCTCTTTTCTTGTAATTGGTTCATGGTTGAGACGATGCACATTCGGAACTGTGATAAGTGCAAAAAGACAGACTATTTTGGATGCGATTTCTACCAAAATTTAACATATATTCGATGTTTTTGTTAGATTTTGTCTATCCAGTTCCAACTCATAGTGACCCTATGCACAACACAATGAAATCATTCCAACTCATAGTGACCCTATGCACAACAGAATGAAATAGTGCATGGGCTTGCACCATCATCACAACTGTTATGTCTGAGCCCGTTGTTGCTACCACTGTGTCAGTCTATCTCTTTGGGGATCATTCTCTTTTTCACTGATCATTCATTTTACTGAGAATAATGTCTTTCTCTACAGACTGGTGCTTCTGGACAGAATGTCCAAAATACTGCCACTCTTGCTTCTTAGGAGCTTTCTGGCTGTATATCTTCCAAGACAGATTTCTTTGCTTTTAGTTCAGTCCATGATAATTTCAATATGCTTCAATTAACACCAAATGCATTGATTGATTCTTCCATGGTCTTAATTATTCATTATCCAGCTTTCACATGCATATGACGTGTTTGGAAATATCATGGCCTGAGTCCAGAATGTATTCATAAGAGATAACTATAAATACAAATAAATTATGTGTGCATTATATATAGTATTTAAAAATAAATAACATCCTAATGTGGTGTTGGAGGAGAATACTGAAAGTGCCATGGACTGCCAAAAGAACCAATAGAGCTGTTTTGGAAGAAGTGCAGCCAGAGTGCTCCTTGGAGGCCAAGATGGCTAAGCTTCGTCTCTCATACTTTGGACATATTGTCAGGAGGAAACAGTCACTGGAGAAGGATGTCATGCTGGGTAAGGTGGAGGGTCAGAGAAAAAGAGGAAGACCCCTAACGAGATGGATTGGCCAGGTGGCATTATTGATGGACTCAAGTGTGGCAGCGGTAGTGAGGTTGGCCCAGGATCAGACATTGTTTCGTTCTGCTGTGCATGGGGTTGCTCTGAGTTGGTTCCGACTCGATGGCACCTGACAACAACAACAACAACAATAACATCCCAATAAATTTGCCTGATAATGTTTTAATGCTTCTGTTCCACCTCCTAATTTATGGTATAGTGGCATGTGAACAGTTATCAAAGTGACAGCAACTGGCCTTTACTTGCCTAAAGTAAGAGAGGAACAAGAAAAGTCTGAAACAGGAGAAGGATATGAAATATGTGACTGACTCCATGAACAACTGTCACCTTTTTCATGGCACCTGAAGAGCTAGAAGACTTCCAGCTATTATTGCTGAACATTTTAATTGAGGATTCTTAAGACGAATCAATCATGAAAAGCCTATGAAACACAGTTCTATTCTGTCTCACATAGTGTCACCATGAATCTGATTTGATTTTATGCCAACAGGTTGATGATTGGTTGGTTGATTGATTGCTTGGTTAGTAAGAACAAAAAGAGAAATGGAGAGTCCTGGTGAAGCATCAAGAGTTCATACACTGGACTACAAAGTTTCTTTGAATCACAAGTTTTGTAATTGAAACTCACCAGATGCTCCCCAAGTACCCAATTCAGGGTTGCTATAGGTCGGAACCTACTATACAGCACTTAATAACAACAATACAATTTGGGTGAAGTCAGACAAGCCTTTAAGGTTGATGTTCATATATTTATTCAATATTTAATAATGAATCACTCTGCATTTTAAAACTGTTTTATACGCAAGTCATGCAAAGACAACCATGAATGTCTATTTGTAAAAGATCCATAGCTTAGTGGGAAAGTTAGAAACTAACCTATAACTAGTAGCCATTAAAGGAAGGTATATGCTGTTTTTGTTGTTAAATGCCATTGAGTCATTTTTAACACTCTTAGCAACCCTGCATAAGACATCCAAGAACAACTGGTGAGTTTGAACTACCAAATTTTGATTATCAGTACAGTGCTTATCCTATAGCACCTACAAGGACTACTGAAATGAGTTTGGTGGTGGTGGTGTTCAGTGCCATTGAGTCAATCTGACTCTTAGTAACCCTTTAAAGGGTTTCCAAGTTTGAATTGCCAACCTTGTGGATGACAGTCCAGTGCTTATCCGATGGTGCCACACAAACAGTCAAGACAAAATATATGGAAGTTTGATAGGTTAAAAAGCAGAACTGAAAACATAGTGTTAGAATGAATTGTTAGATTAAAAATAATGTTGTTGTGGTGGTGATTAGGTACCACCAAGTCAGTATGGACTCATAGCGACATTATACACAGCAGAATGAGATACTGACCGGTCCTGCAACCTCACATTCATTATTAATCTTAAGCCTACTGATGCTGCCATGGGGTCATTCCACCTCTTTGGGGTCTTCCTCTTTTTTGCTCACCCTCCACTTTACCAAGCATGATGTCCTCCAGGGACTGATCCCCCTCTGATAATATGTCTGAAGTGTGAGAGATGAAATACAGCCATCCTGGCTTCTAAGAAGCATTCTGGCTGTACTGCTTCCAACACAGTTTTTCTTAGCCTTCTAGTAGTCTATGATATTTTTAATATTCGTCTCCATAACCATAATCAAATGCTTCAATTCTTCTAAGGTCTTTCTTTTTCATTGTCCAACTTTCACATGCATGTGAAGAATTGAAAATACTATGGCTTGGGTTATGTGCACATTAATCTTCAAACCGACACCTTTGCTCTTGAACATTTTAAAGAGGTCTCATGTATCAGTTTTGCCTAATGTAATATGTCATTTGATTTCTTGACTGCTGTTTCCATAAGTGTTCAGAGAAGATCCAAGCAAAATGATGTCTGTTACAACTTGAATATTTTTTCATTTATTATGATGTTAGTTATTGGTCTATTGGTGGGGATTTTTATTTTTTTTTACCTAGAGGTGGAACTTATACTGAAGGCTGTGATCTTTGATCTTCATCATTTATTAATTATTTTAAGTCCTCTTCATTTTCAGCAAGAAAGGTTGTGTCACCTGCATATCACAGGCTGTTAATGAGTCTTCCTTCAATTCTGATGCTATGTTCTTGATATAATCCAGTTTTTCAGATTATTTGCTCAGCATATAGAGTAAATAAGTATAGTGAAATAATACAGCACTGGCATACACCTTTCCTGATTTTAAACCATTCCATATCCCCTTGTTCTCTTTGAATG
The DNA here is from genome assembly GCF_000296735.1 of Chrysochloris asiatica. Lineage (NCBI taxonomy): Eukaryota > Metazoa > Chordata > Mammalia > Afrosoricida > Chrysochloridae > Chrysochloris > Chrysochloris asiatica. The sequence goes on from NW_006408633.1 coordinate 985,019, forward strand.
AGCACTTCTTGATCTACGTACAGGTTGCTCATGATCACAGTGCTGTCATGATCTGCACAGTCGAAAACAGTTGTACAGTCAGTAAAGCACAGGAAAACAAGCTGTATTTTCTGCTTTCAGTCAAGATCCATCTGGTGTCAGCAATGATATCCTTCCTTTCATGCCCTCCTCAGAATATGGATTGGACCCCTGGCAGTTCCCTTTATATTTTTGAAATAAAATAGAAAATTTTAATTACTATTTTTATGGGTTTTATTGTTGGGTTAATGGTAGCGTAGTGGTTACAAATCCGGCTGCTAACCTCAAGGTTGGCAGTTTGAAACTACCAGCTGTTCCATGGGAGAAAGATGAGGTTTTCTGCTCCCATAAAGATTAAAGCCTCAGAAACCCTGTGCAGGGTCACTATGTCGGAACTGACTCCATGCACATAACAACAACAACAACATTGTTGGGTTTAAATGACTAGAAGAAGATGGTGTGTTTGTTGAATATCCTGGTGAAAAAATCTGGATGCAAGTGAATCTAGGAATGAAATTTATAAGAGAAGCTCATTTAGATATATTGACTTTGCTAACATCACAATATAGATGATCACTTTCCCAAAATACCATATGACTTGTTTTTCCTTCTCTTATAACCCATGAAAAATATCAAAGATGTTATATGGTATTATGAGACAGGAACACACCTTTAGAATCCTTTTTATCATGGTCTTCTAGTTAACACTTTAACTTCATTGAATCTAACAGATGACATAAACCAACCCAATACTTCTTAATTTTGTCAGTTTGCTGTGGTATCTTGAATGTTGCTGTGATGCTGAAAACTATGCCACCAGTATTTTAAATACCAGCAGAGTCATCCATGGTGGACAGATTTCAGCTGAACTTCCAAATAAGAAAGATTAGGAAGATGAAGAGGGCAATTACTTCTGAATGTTTAACAACTGAAAACCTTGTCAAAAGTAGTGGGACACTATTAGCACCAGAATATGTGACACTGAAACATTATGTATACCACAAGAATAGTGTCAGATATAATTCTAGAAGATGAGTCCCTCC
>NW_006408633.1:987596-988811 GCF_000296735.1 Chrysochloris asiatica
AGCATTCCTCAAGCTGAAACAAATGATGAAAAAGCTCAAGCCTCAACTTGCAGTATTGAAGGATTCTTTGCACACCAAAGTCAATGGTTCAAACTCAGTCCTATACAGAATTGCGATGAATCACAACAGACTAGATGACACTTAACAAAAACAATGGCATGGGAAAAATAGTGAATGATTCAGGAAGTATCAAAAGAAGATAGGAGGAATACACAGACATTGTACCAAAAAGAAACGATAGATCTTGTACCCTGTCAAGTGGCAGCATGTGATCAAAAGTCAATGGTACTGAAGGAAGAAATTCAAGTTGCATTGAATGCATTGGCAGGAATTACTGGAAAACAAATAGAAATGTTTCAAAAACCTGATGCAGCACTGAAAAAACACAGTCATCTATGCTAAGAAATTTTAAACAGTTACCTGGCCAACTAATTGTAAGAGATCCATATTTACGCCCATTCCAAAGACAGGTGACTCAAAGGAATGTAGAAATCATCAGACAATATCATTAATATTACATACAAGTAAATTTTGCTGAAGGTAATTAGAAAGCAGCTGTAACAATACATTGACAGGAAACTGCCAGAGATGCAAGCTGGATTCAGATGAGGATGTGGAATGATGGATATCATTACTGACATTGGATGAATCTTGGATGAAAGCAGAGACTACATGAAAGATGTTCACCTGTGCTTTGTGATAATCAAATAACTTTTGATTATGTGGATAATGACATGCTATGAATAACATTATAAAGAACTGGTACTTAGAACACTTAATCGTGCTCACAGGAAACTGTCCATAGACCAAGAAGAAGTCATTTGAATTGAACACAGAACACAGAAAGTTTTAAAATCAGAAAAGCTATGTAATAAAATTGTATTCTGATTTCAACATACTTATTCAATCTGTATGCTAAGAAAATAATTTGAGAAGTTGGATTATATAAAGAAAAAAGTTGCATCAAGATTGGAGAAAGACTCATTAACAACTTAGGCTATGCAGATGCAAATGATACAGCCTTGCTTGCTATAAGTGAAGGACTTCAAAAAGTACTTACTGATGAAGATCAAAGACCCCAGTACGTATGAGTTACACCTCAATGCAAAAAAAAAAACAAAACAAAAACAAAAGTTTTCCCCACTGGACAAATTAATATCACCAAAATGCATGCAGAAAAGATGGAAGTTGTCAAAGACTTCGTTTTGCTTGCAT
>NW_006408633.1:989796-990957 GCF_000296735.1 Chrysochloris asiatica
CTTGAAGACTAAGATGTGCCTGACCCAAGCCATATTATTTTCAATAAGCTCAAATGCATGTGACATCTGGACAGTGAATAAGGAAGACTGTAAAAGAATTGATGCTTTTAAATTATGGTGTTGGAGGAGACTATTGAAAGTGTCACAGGCTGCCAGAAGAACAAACAGTTCTGTGTTGGAAGAAGTACAGCCAGAATGCTCCTTGGAGACCAGAATGGCCAAACTTCATCTCTAATACTTTGGACATATTGTAACGAGGGACCAGTCACTTGGTAGGGTGGAGGGTCAGAGAAAAAGGAAGACCCCTAGTGAGGTGGATTGGCAAAATGTCAGCATCAATGGACTCAAGTGTGGCAACAATAGTGAGGTTGGCCCAGGATCAGGCAGTGTTTCATTCTGCTGTGCATAAGGTTGCTATGAGTTGGCACCAACTCAAAGACACCTAACAAAAACAACAACAAATCATTGCATTGGTGTTCTGGTGTGGCACTGCAGGATGATGCACAGAACCAAAAGGTCAGTATGAATCATAAGGTGACAGTTTAAACCCACCAAATGCCTATACAGGGTTGCTATGAGTTACAACCAACTCAATGGCATGTAACACACACACACACACATCATTGTATTGGTGCTGTAGGATAAGCAATAAATAGACCACAAACTCAGTTTGAACCACAAACTCAACATCTCAAATTTACCAGCTGCTCCTAGGAAACATGCTCCTAAAAAACAGGATTGCTATGGGTTGGAATCGACTTGATTGCACTTAACAACAACAACCACAAATCACTTCATAGGAATACTGGTGTGATACTTTGGTAAATACAGGACTGCTAGCCAAAGGTCAGCAGTTTAAACCCACCAGACACTCCTCAAAAACCCTACACAGGTGGATGGAGACAGCCAAAGTGCCGATCAATGGAAGAATGGATAAACGAACTTTGATACATACACACAATGCAATACCATGTTACCTTGAAGTAAAACAAGGAAGATGCAAGCCACCACATAACATAGATGAACCTTGAGGACATTATGTTGAGTGAAATACGTCAGTCACAAAAGGACAAATATTGCATAAGACCATTATTATAAAAGCTTAAGAAAAGATACTCATACTAAAAAGGTAAAACAAACAAACAAAAAATTCTTTGTTGG
>NW_006408633.1:1001960-1003367 GCF_000296735.1 Chrysochloris asiatica
CACTACTATGTTCTACAGGATTGCTATGAGTCGTAATCAACCCAGCAACAAAGAGTTCCAAGTTCATTGTGTCCCAGGTTGTTATCTTCTAGACATGGTATGCTTAAAATGTATCTAAAGACTATCTGATATTCTGAAATATCTCTGAGGGATTGCTGACACCATTCTTTTTTTTGCACAACCTGTGTTAAAAGAGGAGCCAGAAATATTCACCTACATGCTGGGTCCCTAGTTTGAATTAAGATAATGTGGGACATGGCATCATATGGTTTAAGTTGATGGCCTAGAGCAATCCAAAGATAGCTTTCAGATGAAATGAAGATCAATTTCCGCCTTCCCTGTTTTACCCTAGCTCTAAGGCAATTGGAAATGTTAGTCAGAGGTAAAAAGTGGTTTGCTTTCCCAGAAGCCCCTGAAGCTGTTTCTAGAGGAGAAATTGAGATGCTAAGACAGTTCCATGACTGGAATCAGAAGAACAAATGTTTGGAAATGTCTTGCCTGTTTCTTATGCTTTACGCACATAATAGACACTTTTATATTCCTGACGGTTATTTCATTAAATATAAACTCTGATTTATTTCTCAATCTGAAAAGCACTCAGATGAAATTCAGTACAAGTAAGAACAAAGTGTTTTATTAAGCTATATCACACTTATCTGTGTTAAAGATTTAAAACGTTTTATCAAAATTAAGGAATGTGTGGAAGAAGGGCGAGAGAAAGAAAGTGTTACAGAGAGTAAGGGAGGAGTGAATACAAAAAGACTTTTGTTCTTTCAATTGGTAAATTTTGTTAATTTCTATTTAAAACTTTCAAAGCTATGATCAAGTAGTAAGTATTATGTTCTGTACATGCTATACAATGTTTAACTGATTAATAATAGGAAAGAATTTTATTTTACTGTGGTAATTGAGAAATTTAACTTAATTTGCAACCTTTAATAGAATTATCTTCCAAGGATTTAAAGTGCTTAATTTATCTTCTGATGATTTAAAACACTGTAGTAAGAAGAGTGACATAAATAAACATTGTTGTTGTTAGGTGCCATCGAGTCAGTACTGACTCACAGCGACCCTATGCACAAGAGAATGAAACACTGCCTGATCCTGGGCCAACTTCACAATCGTTGTTATATTTAAGCCCTTTGCCACTGCCACTTTGCCAATCCATCTCACTGGGACCTGGGGTGGGCGTATGTGTGTGTGGGGGGGGTCTTCCTCTTCTTCTCTGCCACTCCACATTACCAAGCATTATATCCTTCTCCAGTGACTGGTCCATCCTGACAATATGTCCGAAGTATGAAAGATGCAGTTTGGCCATCTTGCTCTCCAAGGAGCACTCTGGCTGTACTTCTTCCAACACACATCTGTTGGTTCTTTTGGCAGCCCATGGCACTTTCAATATTCTCC
>NW_006408633.1:1004020-1005507 GCF_000296735.1 Chrysochloris asiatica
CTCATACTTCTCAATGTTGTCTATAGCTTGTCATGATCTGCACAATCGAAAGCCTTTGTGTAGTCAATAAAGCACAGGTAAACATCTTTCTGGTATGGTTTGCTTTCAGTAAAGATCCATCGGACATCGGCAATGATAGCCCTCATTCCACGTCCTCTTCTGAATCCTGGTTGAACCTCTAGAAATTCTCTTTCGATGTATGCTTGCAGCCATTTCTGTATTACCTTTAGTAAAACTTTACTCAAATGGAATATCAAAGATATTGATCAATGATTTCCTCATTCTTTCGGGTCACCTCTCTTTGAAATGGGCACAGATAAGGTTCTCTTCCAATCAGTTGGCCAAATAGTTGTCTTCCAAATTTGTTGGCATAGATGAGTGAGCACCTCTAGTGTCACCTCACTTTCTTAAAAGATTTCAATTTGTATTCCATCAATTCCTGGAGCCTTGCTTTTTTGACAATTCCTTCATTGCACCTTGGACTTCTCTCTGGTAGTGTTGTGGTTATGAATCGAGCTGCTAACATCAAGCTTGACAGTTCAAAACTATCAGCCATTCCAAGGAAGAAAGATGAGGTTTTCTGCTCCTGTAAAGAATTATAGCCTCAGAAACACTGTGCAGGGTCACTATGAGTTAAACCAACTCCACCGTACTTAACAGTAACAATAACAAGAGTCCAGTAATATGAATAGTAAAAGATAAGTAATGAAGGAGCAAAAAAAAGATGGTGAAAGAAAACTGAGGCACTATACATAATTGTATGTTGTTGCTGTTAAGTGCTGTCAAGTCAATTCTGACTTATGACAGTGACTGTATAAGGTTTCTGAGGAGTAGTTGGTGACTTTGAACCACCAACCTTGAGGTTCAAAGTGACTTTGCAATTCAGCATATTAACCTACAGTGCCACACCAGCACTCCAGATAATTGTAGAGTTAGATTAAAATTATGATTATAGTTTTGGAATAATTTGACACATTTTATATGAGTTGGAAGTAACCAGATGGTACCTAACAACACCAACCATCATGTTGCTAAGGAGCCCTTGGTTAAGTGTTGGGCTGCTAAACTAAAGGTCAATGGTTCAAAGTCACCATCAGTTCTGTGGGGAAAAGCTGTGGTGGTCTGATTCCAGAAAGATGTACAGCCTCAGAAGCACCATGGTCCTGCAGAACTACTGATAGTTTCAAATTGCTTACCATGTAATTAGCAGCCCGATTACTAACCATATGCCATCCCTATAGGTCAAGATTAGTTGAAATTAGTTCAATTGCAATGGGTTTGGTTTGGATTGATCAAGCTATTATTTCAATTTAAAATATTTTCATGTCTAAAATTAATGCTTTACAGTAATTCATTAAATAGTGTTATCAGTGATACTGCTAAAAATAAAGGCTAAAATGAAAATTTGTGGATCAGACATTAGATGTGATAGAACAGTATGAAGAAGATCAAGTAACTAGTCATATTTAGAATTGAACACCCTACCA
>NW_006408633.1:1005904-1008430 GCF_000296735.1 Chrysochloris asiatica
TTTCCAAGAAGCAGCTGGTAAGCTTGAACCACAGACCTTGCAGTTCAAATGGCTTCGCAGTCTGACACATTAACCCACAGCGCCACACCAGGACAATGGCGGTTGTTTACCATGAAGTTGGTACCAACTCATAGAGACTCTATAGGGTTTCCAAGGCTGTAAATGTTTATGGGAGCAGAAGCCCTTATCTTTCTCCTGCAGAACTACTGATAGTTTCAAACTGCTTACCATGTAATTAGCAGCCTGATTAGTAACCCTATGGCAGAGTTATATATATAAATGTATGTGTATGTATATATGTAAGCTTCACTGGTTTTGTTTATCTAGAGAATCCGGTCTCAGATCACCAATACCAAATTCAATTGGCATACAGGTATTGTGGGAATGTACATGAAGAGACAAGTGACAGTATAATTATGGGAAAAATAGGCGGCTATCTGCTCTCTTCAAGATTTACAGTCTTGGAAACCCCATACAGGGTAACCAGGAGTCAGAACTGACTTGAGGGCACACAGCAGCATATGAACTCCTAGTGTAACACTGTAAGATTATCACTGGACTGTAAACCAGTACTGTTCCCTCAGCTGCTCTTCAGGAACCCTATATAGGGTTGCTATGAGTCAGAAAACCAACTCAACAACAATTAACAACAGCAACAACAGTGGGACTGTAGAGTAAGCACTGGTCTGTAAGCCACAATGTTGATGGTTCAAGCCCACAATCTACTCCTTAGGAGAAAGAAGATGCTTTCTACTCATGCAGATTTACAGCCTCAGCAAACCTAAACAGGTTTCAACCAACTCAAAAGCACTTAACAGCAACAAAATAGTAATGGAGCAAAAGTTATGCAATAAAATTTTAAAGCAAGAACATCAAAGCAGTGAAACATTTAATTTTGAAACCGTTGTACAAGTAGGAAAGGATTGTGGGAAAATGAGGTTGGTACAGCTACAAGGTCCACATTAACACCATTTTAACCTAAGCTGCACAGGGTATATATTTTTGTGCTTGGATAATTCCACTTCCCTATTTTAAAATCATTCTCTTGGAGGACAACAAGTTCCAAATGATTTAAATTTTGAATTATAAGGCAACCATACAAAAAGCTTAACTATCACATCTCCTCACTTTCACCAAATCATTATATATTTGAAACTAGATTATAGACATGTATTTATATAACACTTGGGAGAAAACACAGACTTTGGATTTAAAGACACCAGAGTTCCCAACACACTTAATCATTATGCTCCATAGACGCCCGTTACTATCACTGATGCTATTTCAGCACCAGATAAATGAAGACAATAGGCCTTTTTCTCACAATTGATTTATATTGTTGTTGTTAAGTGTCCTTGAGTTGACACTGAATCAGAATGACCCTGTATAGGGATTATGAGGAGCAACTGATGAGTTTGAACAGCTGAAATTACAGTGTAAGCACAGAACTCAATATATGTTATTGGACTTCAAAAAGTATATGTATAAATTCTATTATCTTTACATTTAATTTTTTCACAAACATTTTGGAATTGCTTCCTATATGTAAGGAGACCTGGTGTTGATAAACACTGGATTGTTAACTGAAAAGTCAGAAGTACAAGCACTTGTTGTTGTTAGGTGCCATCAAGTCAGTATGGATTCGTAGTGAACCTTTGCACAGCAGAAAGAAACACTGCCCGATCCTGGGCCAATCTCACTTCTGTTGCCATGCTTGAGTCCATTGATGCTGCCACCTGACCAATCCATCTTGTTGGGGGTCTTCCTCTTTTTCTCTGACCCTCCACCTTACCAAACATGACATCTTTCTCCAGCAACTGGTCCCTCCTGACAACATGTCTGAAGTAAAAGAGACAAAGTTTGGCCATCTTGGCCTTCAAGGAACACTATGGCTGCACTTCTTCTAATGCAGATCTGCTGGTTCTAAGGGCAGCCCATGGTACTTTTAATATTCTCCTCCAACACCACAACTGAAAAGCATCAATTCTTCTATGGTCTTCTTTATTCACTGTCCAAATTTGCATGCATATGAGGTTATCAAAAATACCATTACTTGGGTCAGGTGCACCTTAGTCTTCAAGCTGACTCTTTGCTCTTCAATACTTTAAAAAGTTCTTGTAAAGTACTTTAAAAAGTCGTTTGATTTCTTGACTGCTGCTTCCATGAGTGTTGATAGATGATCCAAGAAAAAAGAAGTCCTTGACAACTTCAATCTTTTCTCCATTGATAAGAATGTTTTATATTGGTCCAGTGATGAGGATTTTCATTTTCTTTACATTGATTTTTTTAATACACCGTTATTTAAAATACCGGTGGCATAGCTTCCAGAAGCTATGTAATCCATATCGAAGGCTGTGCTCTTTGATCTTCATCAGTAAATGTTTTAAGTCCTCATCACTTTCAGCAAGCAAAGTTGTATCATTTGTATATTGCAGGTTGTTAATGACTCTTCCTCCAATCCTGATGCCATGTTTTTCTTCATAGAACCCAGCTTCTCGGATTATTTGCTCAGCATACAGGTTGAAT
>NW_006408633.1:1008703-1038879 GCF_000296735.1 Chrysochloris asiatica
CACAGCCTCTTCTGAATCTAGCTTGAAACTCTGGAAATTCTCTGTCAATGTATGCTCACAGCTGTTTCTGTATTACCTTTAGTAAAATTTTACTTACAAGGAATATTAAAGAGATTGTCAATGATTTCCACATTCTGTTGGGTCACCTCTCTTTGGAACGGGCACAAATACAGCTTTCTTCCAATCAGTTGGCCAGAGAGTGGTTTTTCAAATTTTTTGGCAAAGATGAGTGAGTGCCTCCTGTGCCGCCTCACTTTCTTGTATGATTTCAATTTTAATTCCATCAATTCCTGATGCCTTGTTCTTTGCCAATTCCTTCAATACATCTTGGACTTCCTCCTTCCATATTATTGGCTCTTGATCATATGCTACCTCTTGAAATGGTTGAACATTAACCAATTCCTTTGGTGCAGTGACTGTTTATTCCTTCCATCTTCTCTTATTGCTTTCTGGATCATTCAATAATTTGCAGAGAATCCTTCAATAACGAAAGTCGAGGCTTGAATTTTTTCTTCAGTTCCCCCAGCTTGAGAAATGCTGTGCATGTTCTTCCTTTTTGGTATTCTGATTCCAGATCTGTGCATATTTTGTTGTAATATTTAGCTTTATCTTCTCAAGCTGATCTTTAAATTTTTATGTTCAGCTCTTTTACCTCCTCATTTCTTCCATTTGCTTTAGCATCTCTATGCTGGACAGCAAGTTTCAGTGTTTCTTCTGACATCCATTTTGATTTTTTCCTTCTTTCTTGTTTTCTTAATGACTTTCTGCTTTCTTCATGTATGATGTTATTAATGTGATCCCATAACACTTCTGGTTTTCAGTCTTTCATGGTTAATATATCAAATCTGGTCTTCAGATGATCTCTAAATTCAGGTGGGGTATAGGCAAGGTCATATTTTGGCTCTTGTGGACTTGTTTTCATTTTCTTCAGTTTCAATTTGAATTTGCATATGAGTTATTGATAGTCTGTTCCACAGTCTGCCCCGGCCTTGTTTTCACTGATGATATGAAGCTTTTCCATTGTCACTTTCCACAGATGTAGTTAATTTGATTTCTATGTATTCCATCTGGTGAGGTCCATGTGTATAGTCGTCTCTTATGCTGTCTAAAGAAGGTATTTGAAATGAACAAATCATTAGTTTTGCAGAATTCTGTCGTGCGTTCTCCAGCATCAATATTATCACCAAGGCCATACTTTCCAACAATTGATTCTTCTTCTTTGCTCCCAACTTTTGCATTCCAATCACCACTAATGACCAATACATCTTGATTGCATGTTTGATCAAATTCAGATTGAAGAAGTTGGTAGAATTCTTGTATTTTGTCCTCACTGGCTTTCCTAGTTGGAGTGTAAACTTGAATAATAGTGGTATTAAGTGGGCTTCCCTGTAGGTGCTTGAATGTTATCCTATCACAGACTGCATTGTACCTCATGACTGATCTGGATATGTTCTTTTTGACAATTAATGCAATACCATTTGTATTCAATTTGTCATTTCTGGCATAGTAAACTATATGGTTGTCAGATTCAAAATGACTAATATCAATCCATTTCAGCTCACTAATGCCTAAGATAACTATATGTATTCCATTCCATTTTTGACAACTTCCAATTTTCCCCGATTCATACTTCGTACACTCAAGTTTCTGATTTTCAATGGATGTTTACAGCTCTTTCTCTTCATTTTGATTTGTGCCCCATCAGCAAATGAAGGTCCTGTGGGCCTTACTCTTATGGGCTTTACTCCATTCATGTCATCACAGTCCACTCTACTTTGAGGAGTCAGCTCTTCCCCAGTAGCATTTTTTGTGCCTTCCAAACTGATGGGCTCATTTTCTAACACTATTTGTTGTTGTTGTTAAGTGCCGTCAAGTCGTTTCCGACCCATAGAGACCCTGTACAGGGTTTCCGAGGCTGTAAATCTTTACGGGAGGAGAACGCCTCATCTTTCTCCCATGGAACAGCTGGTAGTTTCGAACTGCTGGCCTTAAGGTTCGCAGCCCGATTCATAACCACTACGCTACCAGACAGTTTTTCTCTGTTATTCATAAGGTTTTCAGTTACTAAATATTTGGAAGTAGTTTGTCACTCCTTTTTCCTAGTCTATCTTTGTCTGGAATCTTATCTGAAACCTGTCCACTCTGGGTGACCCTGCTAGTATTTAAAATACCAGTGGCATAGGTTCCATAATCACTGCAATTCATAAGCCACCACAGTACGACAAACTGACAGACAAGTGGTGGAGTACAAGCATAGTGTAGTAGTAATTGTGAGTTTGGCAAAGGACCATGTGGGGATTCTTTCTGCTGTACGTAGGGTTACTATGAGTCAGAGCTAGCTCAATTGCACCTAACAATACAGCATGACTCATAAGCACATAACAAACTGAAGAAGTCTAAAGCTTATGTGCATATACATACTTAATAATGCCTGCAAAAACAAAACAAAACAAAACAAAAACTGACTCTTCCACTGATATTTAACATCTTGTTAAACAGTTTTATTAAAGTGTTAAAGTTTATTCAGACACATTCTGCATCCCCTTTTGATTCTGGTTGAACTGTCAATGGTTGGTAATGATGATGAAAAAGAACAGGAGAAAGTTAGGAAGTTTCATTGTGTTTGAATCTCTTTCACACATCTCCCCTTGGCAGGATGCAATTTTGATAATGTTTCCTGCTTATCTAGCTGTTTCATTTCAATTATATTAACACCACCTTCTGTACTTATCATGGAGGAAAGCAATACTGACTTTCTGAAGGTGTTATTTCCTGGCAACTTTTACAGTTCTTGTGGAGTTTGCCCACATTTCTGTGATGGTTGTTATTAGGTTCCATCCAGTTGGCTCCAAATCATAGCGACCTTACACACAACAGAATAAAACACTGCCCAGTCTTGTGCCAATCTCACAGTTGTTGCTGTGTTTTCAGATCATTGCTGATGCCATTGTGCCAATCTATCTCATTGGGAGTCCTTCTCTTTTTCACTGACTCTCTGCTTTACCAAGCAAAATGCCCTTCGACTGGGACTGGCATCTCTGATAATAAGTAGAAATAATGAGAAACTTGGTATCATCATCATCCTGGCTTCAAAGGAGCATTTTGGCTACAGTTCTTCCAACAGACTTGTGTTGTCTTCTGAAAGGCCATGATATTTTAATATTCTTCTCCAACACTAGAACACAGATACATCTGTTTTTCCAGGGTCTTCCTTATTCACTGTACAACTTTAACATGCATAGAGGATATTGAAAAGATTCTGGCTTTGGTCAGGTAAACCTTAGTCAATATGTTGATACCTTTTATCTTGAACACTTAAAAAAGGTCCTTTGCAGCAGATTTGTCTAATGCAACAAATCATTTGATTTCTTGACTGCTACTTCCTTGAATGTTGATAGTGGATTCAAGCAAAACGAAATCTTTGACTACATTAATCTTTTATGCATTTATCATGATGCTATTTATTGATCAAGAGGTACAGATTTTTGTTTTCTTCACATTGAGGTGAATACATGTTGAAGGCTATTTGATCTGCATAATTAAGTATTTTAAATCCTCTTCACTTTCAGCAAGCAAGGTTGTATTATTTGCATATTAGAATTTAATAATGAGTCTTCCACCAATCGTTATTCCACATTCTTCTTCATATAATCAAGTTTCTAGGATTATTTGCTCAGCATACAGATTGAATAAGTATGGTGAAAGAACACAACTCTGGCACACGAATTTCCTTTCAAACTATTCACTGCAACTTGTTCTGTTAGAAGGAATTCCTCTTTTTCTATGTATAGCTTCCTAATGAGCATAGTTATGTGTTCTAAAATACCCATATTTCCCAATTTACCCATAGCTTGTCAAGATACACTCAGTTGAAAACATTTGTATATTCAATACAGCACAGGTAAACAAACATCATTCTGGTATTTTCTGATTCCAGCCAACATCCACCTGGCATCAGCATTATTTTTTTTCTCTTTCCAAGTCATTGTATGGATAAGACTAGAATCTCTAGCATACTGTGGTAGACATTTTCTAATTTTCTTTAACAAAAATTTACTTTCATGTGTTATTAATGACATTGTTTCCATATTCCTTTGGGTCACCTCTCTTTGGAATGGGCAAAATATGGATCTCTTCCAATCAGTTGACCAGGTGGCAAACATTTGTGCCGGTGTTGTATTCTTTTACTATACTTATTCAATCTGTATGCTGAGCAAATAATCCAAGAAGCTGGATTATATGAAGAAAAACTGGCATCAGGATTGGAGAAAGACTTATTAACAACCTGCAAGATGCAGATGATACAACCTTGCTTGCTGAAAGTGAAGAGGACTTAAAACATTTACTGATGAAGATCAAAGAGCACAGGCTTCAGTGTGTGTTCACTTCAATGAGAAGAAAACAAAAATCTGGACCTCTTGATCAATAAAATAACATGATAAATGGAGAAAAGATAGACATTGTCAAATATTTTATTTTGCTTGGATCCACTATCAACATTCAAGGAAGTAGCAGTTAAGACGTCAAATGACATATTGCATTAGACAAATCTGCTGCAAAAGACCTTTTAAGTGTTCAAGAAAAAAAAAATATATATCAGTGTGTTAAGGACCTTGCACCTGACGAAAGCCAGGATCTTTTCGATATTATTATATGCATGTTAAAATTGTGTCATGAATTAATACACTGGCAAAGAATAAGGCTTATAGTATTGATGGAATACAAATTGAAATCTTTCAACCACCTGATGAAGCATTGGACATATGCATCTATGCCAAGAAATTGGGATTAAAGGCCATAGTCTTTGGTCTGGATTGAATCTCAATGTAAAGGGGAAAAAAATCATAACAAATAAACAACATCCTCACATATGGATAAAAGATTGAAGTTGACAGGCTTCATTTTTCTTGGATCCACCATCAACTCTATCCACCATCCACCATCAGCAGTCAAGAAATCACATGACATATTGCATTGGGCAAATCTGCCACACAAGACCTCTTTAAAGTGTTGAAGGGCAAAGATGTCAGTTTGAGGACTAAGGTGCATCTGACCAAGCAATGGTATTTTCAATAATCTCATCAGTGAGTATGGAAGACCTTAGAAGAATTGATGCTTTTGAGTTATGGTGTTGGAGGAGAATATTGAAAGTACCATGGACTTCCTAAAGCAAAAATAGATATATGTGTTGTAAGAAGTAAAACCACAGTGCTCCTTGGAGGTCAGGATGGCTAAACTTCGTCACTCATACTTTGGACTTATTGTCAGGAAGAACCAGTCACTGTAGAAGGATATTATGCTTGGTATAGTGGAAGATCAGAAAAATAGAGGAAGATACCAGAGAGATGGATTGGCACACTGGCAGAATCAATGGGCTCAAACGCAGCCACGATTGTGAGGTTGCCACAGGACTTGGCAGTGTTTCATTCTGTTGTTCATAGTGTTACAGCATTCGTTCTGACATGATGGCACCCATCAATAATTTTCAAAGTCTTATTTTGCCTCTCATTGATTTTATTTAATTTTCTTCAGCTTCAGCCTGAACTTGATTATGAACCATTGATGGTCTCTTCCACAGTTGACCTTGGCCTTGTTTTGACTGATGATATCGTGCTTTTTCCCCATCTCACCCCACAGATATGTTGTTATTGTTGTTAAATGTTGGCAAGTCAATTCCGACCTATAGCAACCCTTTTAGGGTTTCCAAGGAGTGATTGGTGAGCCTGAACCAACGACCTTGTGATTCAAATGACTTTGCAGTCTGGTGCATGAACCCACAGTGCCACACCCGGACTCCATCCCACAGATAAAGCCAGGTAGATTTTTATGTATTCCATTTGGTGAGATCCTCATGTATAATTGTCTTTTATGTTGTCTTATAAAGGTATTTCTAATGAAAAAGTCATTGGTCTTACAAAATTATGTCATGTGACCTTCAGCGCTGTTTCTATCACCAAGGCAATATTTATACATTACTGACCCTTTCTCTTTTTTTTTTTTTTTTCAACTTTCCATTCCAGTCAACAGTAGTAACAAAACGTCTTGATTGCATGCTTGATTAATTTCAGACTGAAGCATTTGGTAAATTCTTCAATTTTGTCACCACTGACTTGCTGTGTAAATTTGAACTATAGTGGTAATAACTGGTCTTCCTTTTAGATAGCATTATACTACAAGATTGATATTGAAATGTTCCTTTTGATGATGAATGAGACAGCATTCCTCCTGAATTTGTCATTCACAGCATAGTAAAACATACGTTTGTCAGATTTTAAATGGCCAATACCATTCCATTTTTGCTCCCTAATGTCTAGGATATCAATCTTTATGTATTCCATTTAATTTTTGAGAACTTTAAATTTTCCTAGATTCATAATTCATAAATTCCATGTTCTGATTATTAATGTATTTTTGCAATTGTATCTCTTAATTTTATGTTGTACTCCATCAGCAAATGAAAGTGCTTAAAGCTTTACTGCATTCATGTCATTAAGTTTAATTCTACTTTGAGGAGGCAGCTCTTCCCCAATTGTATTTTGTGAGCCTTCCAAAATGAGGAGCATATCTTCCAGTACATTATCTGACAATGTTCTGGTGCTATCTTACAATGTTCCACTGCTTTTTGTAAGGTTTTTGTGGCTAAGCCTTCAGAAGTAGTCTGCCTCTCCTTTCTAAACTGCCATAGCCTGGAAGCTCAGAAAAAAACAGTCTCCCAAGGATAGCCCATTTGTTCTTTATAATACTGGTGGTATACCTTCCAGAATGACAGCAACAAGCATGCCACCACAATATGTCAAAGTGACTGATGAATGGTATTTTCTGTAATTAAATCCTTCTTTGTTGTTGTTAAGTGCTAGCAAGTCAACTCTTGACTAATAGAAACCCTGTATATGGTTTTCAAGGAACAACTGGTGGGTTTGAACAGCTTTCCTTGAGGTTAGCAGTTGAGTCCTTATCAAACAGTGCTTCACCTATCTACTCTGTAATCCACCTAGTCCACATTATTCTCAGTCTTCACACAAGCCTGTGAAATGTGGACAAAGAATAAGGAAACCCTTAGCATGATTGATACAACTGAATATTGTAATGGAGAAGAATATTGAAAGTACCATGAATTGCTAGAAACACAAACAAATTCCTGTTCAAAGGATTACAGCCAAATAAGAACAAATTCAAAGGCTCTAACCCAATGCACACACAGACTACCAAACACTGTGAAAGTTACACTCACAAAAGAGGACAAAACAGATGATTGGGATATTCTAAAAATTAGAAAATTATGTACATCAAAGGATTTCACCAAAAGAGTAAACATGGAGCTCACAGAATGAGAAAAACTCTTTTGCAATGACATATCAGACAAGGGACTAATTCCTAAACTATACAGGAAACTAAACACCTCTGTAAGAAAAAAAAAACAAGTAACCCAATTAAAAACTGGGCACATGACATGGACAAACACTTAACCAATGAAAAGATTTGGGCAGCCAACAAACATATGAAGAAATGTTCATAATCATTAGTCATTGTTGTTGTTAAGTGCTGTTGAATTGGTTCTGACCCATAGCGACCCTGTATAGGGTTTCTGATGAGCAGCTCATGAGCTTAAAATGACAATCTTGAAGTTCAAATGGCTTTGCAGCTCAGCACATTAGCCCACAGTACCACAACAGGAGCCATTAGAGAGATTCAAATCAAAGCACAATGAGATCTATCACACCAGCAATAAAAGCAAAGCTCAAAAATGCAGAGAACAGGAAATGCTGGTGAGGATGTGGAGAGACTGGAACCCTCCTGCACTGCTGGTGGTAATGCAATATGGTCCCAAACCTCTGGAAAACAGTATGGAACTTCCTCAAAAAGTTGAAAATAGAAATACCTTATGAACTAACAAATCCTCTACTTGGCATTTATCCACAAGAAATATGAGCCAATATGTGAGTAGATATATGCACACCAATGTTCATAGCCGCACTATTCACAATTGCAAAAAATGGAGACAGCCTAAGTGCCCATCAATGGAAGAATGAATAAACAAACTTTGGTACATACACACAATGGAATATTATGCTATCTTGAAGAATAACAAGAAAGCTGCAAGCCACCACATAACATGGATGAACCTTGAGGCCATTATACTGAGTGAAATTAATCAGTCACAAAAGGACAAATATTGCATAAGACCATTATTATAAAAGCTTAAGAAAAGATAACCATACTAAAAGGGAAGAAAAAAATTCTTTGTTAATTCCCGGTGGGGATGGAGTGGGGGAAGGGATGGGGAGGTGGAGAGAGGTGATGGTAGAGCACAGGGTAGGGGGCAGATATATCATAGTTTGGATGCTGGGGAGGGCAATGCGCAAGAAGGGGGAGGGGTGGAAGAATAAGGTAGATAAGGTAACACTGAGACAGGTTTGCATTGGCTAAATGGGACACATGTAAATAGTGATGCATGTTAAACCATGGAACAACAGTGTTCTGTAATACAGGGATCGAGGCATGGTCTGAAATGGGGAAATAATACTAAGATGCTTAACTTCTCAATATTGGTTTCCCTTGCCTAATATTGCAAAATAGACACTTGAGTGGGATAGAAAGGAATGTTGGGAAATATAATTACAGAAAGTTTATGAGACTACCTTTATCCTATAACTGATTGTTGTTGTTGTTTTTGAGTGCCATCAGGTCAATTCCGACCCATAGAGAGCCTGTATAGGGTTTCCAAGGAGCAGCTGGTAAGCTTAAACCACCAACCTTGTGGTTCAAATGACTTTGCAGTCTGACACATTAGCCCACAGTGCCATTGGAATACCTAAAAGGGGTTCTAGAACTTTCCCAGTGAAATAGGCCTATTGTGGACCCTTTGCAGTGAATAGGACTTTAGGTGGAATCCTGAGCCACATCCAGAACCTCCTGAGGTGGGACATCCCCACTAGAAAGGACAAGCAGACCAGCTTAGAACAGCTAGAGCAACAGAATATACGTCTTCAAAGACAAATCAGCATGATAAATCTAAAACAAAAATGGCAGTGTGATTGGTGACTACAAGAATAAGCAAGCAGTTTGTCAGGAAACCATCAATGTTAGCAATCAAATACCTTCAGAACAAATCCCCCTCTAAGTCTGAAACTCAAAGGGAACACATAAGCTGGCATGTAAGCTTGCTGATGACCACATTCGTCTACTAGTGAGCGGAAGAAGGGGAAAGACAGAAATGAAAAAAATGGGCTGAGTTCAACCATATTCCATAGACTCTCATTGACCTGGAGATGACAGAGAGAAGAGGAAAGACTGGTTGGTCCAAAGTGTGGAAAGACCTGGGGACACTTGAGCCATGGGTAGAGACATAGCCTTGGAGGACTAGAATTGAGACTGAAGTATCCAGCTGATATAAAAGGAGGGGAGACACAAAAGAACAATTAAACTTTCAGATAATATCCATCTGACCTAGCTTTGATGGCTTGATAATAAGAACTTGACTAGAGGAAGATAAAAAAGAAAACATTTTTTTATAAAGGAAATGAGAATAAATTGCTACAATTTTATGAATTTGAACTGTACTCTTAGATGTAGTAGCTAAAACTACCAACTGAAAGGGAAGGAATATTCATGTCAAGTATCAATGCTATCCCCTCTGCATACAGGGTAGAGATAGAGAAGGGCAACTTAGACATGGGCTACCTAAAATGAGGGGGCGATAAAGGCACAAAGTGACTGGCTTACAAGGTTTCAAGAGGGAGTTTAGTTTAAGAGTGTGTGGGGGAAGATAGAGTACCCATTGAATAGCTTTTATCTTGTCTAGATGGGTCTGGTTAAAGAGATATTGATAAGATTCTTATGATTCAATAGTGAGTAATTGTTATCGTGACTAATTGCGGCTGTCACAATTGTAAAGGTAGAAGTTTTGTAACAAAAATAGGGGAGTAGTTAGTCTTAGAGTCCAGAAACAGAAGACCCTAGGACAATCAAGGGAGAAGAGCACAAGAGGAATGTGCTAGGCTCTTCTCTGGACCTTATCCAGAGAAACAGCAACACCAGAGATGAGGACATGGAAAGAAGGAGGAACTGAAGACTCTAGATTCATGGAAAGAAAGGGACTGAGAGCTGGCAGCCAGGAGGCAGACTTGAAAAATGTTCCCTTTGATGGTTTAAATTATTATATATGACTGTTAAAAAATCAAAAGAGAGAGAGAGAAAGAGAGAGATAAAATGAATAGAAATACTGTTAACTGATGGTACATGGAGGGGATTATAATCATTGTAATGAAACAAAATATATGATTTGTTGAACGTAAAACTGATGATCTGCTCTGTAAACTTTCACTCAATTCACAATAAAAGCTTTAAATAAAAAATTAAAAAATAGTACCCACACATTGCTACTTTGAAGCGAGGATGTCCTTATTGTTTCACCTACTGTCAACATGTTGTCAGGACAGTATGTTCTTAGAGAAGGTCTTTATGCTTGGCACAGTGGTGGGTCATCAAAGGAGGAATTCCCAAGGAGATGAATTGACACAGTGTCAACAACAATGGACTGAAACATAACAATTATGACAATGACACAGGACTGAGCAGTATTTTGATGTGTATAGACTTGCTGTAAGTCTGAACTGACTCAATGGCACTTAGCAACAAGCATTTCTTGTTTGTAACCCTGATGCAATGTTACTGTTGTTTTTATCAGTGAGTCCATTCCAACTCACAGTGACCTCAAAGTGCCACATAGGATTTACTAGGTTTGAAAACACTGTGCTGCTAACCACAAGATTGTCAGTTCAAACCTACCAGCTGCTCCTCAGAAATCCTATACATGGTCACTATGCACAGAACCTACTCCAAGTCACTCAGCAACAAGATCAACCATCTTTACAGGAGTAGACTGCCGAGATTTTTCTCCTGAAGAACTACTAGAATTTGTAACACAAAACCTTTCATTTAGCAGACAAACGCATAACATTTGCACTATTAGGGTTTCTGATTGAAACTTTATAATGATATAATAATAATAATTTTTGTCAAATTCTAGGTCATTTGACCATTGATTTCTTTCTTCAATTACTTTTTATGTTATTATTTCAGACACTGTCATCTTTTAATATAAGTCATCAATATCTTTCTTGCCCTCAAAATATCAATTTCCTTATATCTGATTTTTTTTCTCTTGCTCATATGATAGACACAGAAGGCAAAGTCAATGTTTTACTTTGAAATAATTATTTTTGCATTCATTCTTTGCTTTGTGGACTAATTTTCACTCATCAGATATTTATTGAGCATCAATCAGAAGTCTGGAAAACTTTCAAGCAATGTTGCAAAGCCCGTGACCAAATTATATAATATTCTCTTCTCTGATGATGTTTCAGACATCTATGGGAGACAGTTACAAGATAAGTATAATATATATTACTAGATAGTAATATTGTCATTTAAATATTGTTTCTCTTCAGTAATTATGCATAAACTTCCTCTTTTGAGAATAAATTAACATTTTTACCTTGTAACTTGCCATAATAACTTGGGGCCTGGCCTCAAAACCCCCTTATTACTGTAAACATTATTCTAAGAATTACCAAACTCTGAGAACTACACTACAAAATTGTTTGACACAGAATTTTGGGTTGTTATTGGGTTTTTGGAGTCTTAGCATGGCATTGTGTGATAAGCACTGAATCGCAAGGTTGGTTTGAACTGAAAGGTCAACCACTATTTCCAGCCGCTATTTGGAAACCTTATACAGCATTGTTATGGGTCAGAACTGATACTATGGCATTTAACGACAACAAAATTGGATTTTATTCATTCATTTATTCAATTGTATTTAACATTGGGTCTTTATGGGCTGTTGTTGTTGTTGTTGTCAGGTGCCATCGAGTCGGAAACGACTCATAGCGACCCCATGCACAGCAGAACGAAACAATGCTCGATCCTGGGCCAACCTCACCACCGCTGCCACCCCCGAGTCCATCAATGATGCCACCTGGCCGATCCATCTCGTTGGAGGTCTTCCTCTTTTTCTCTGACCCTCCACCCTACCCAGCATGACATCCTTCTCCAACGATTGTTTCCTCCGGACTACATGTCCAAAGTAGGAGAGACGAAGCTTAGCCATCCTGGCCTCCAAAGAGCACTCTGGCTGCACGTCTTCCAAAACAGATCTATTGGTTCTTTTGGCAGTCCATGGCACCCTCAGTATTCTCCTCCAACACCACAACTCAAAGGCATCAATTCTTCTACGATCCTCTTTATTCACTGTCCAGCTTTCACATTCATATGAGGCTATTGAAAACACAATGGCCTGGGTCAGGCGCACCCTAGTCCTCAAGCTGACATCTCTGCTCTTCAACACTTTAAAAAGTTCCTGTGCAGCAGATTTGCCCAGTGCAATACGTCGTCTGATCTCTTGACTGCTACTTCCGCGAGTGTTGATAGTTGATCCAAGAAGAATGAAGTCCTTGACAACTTCAATCCTTTCTCCATTGATAAGAATGTTGTTTATTGGTCCAGTGGTGAGGATTTTTGTTTTCTTGACATTGAGATGGGCTAATCGTAGTGAATTCAGTGCATGGTAGTTACATGTTGTTGTTGCAATGTGCTGTTGAGTCGGTTCCGACTCATAGTGATCCTGGTACAGGGTTTCCAAGGTTACAGACTTTACAGGAACCAAAAGTCTCATCTTTCTCCTGTGAACAGCTGGTAGTTTCGAACTGCTGACCTTGCAGTTCACAGCCCGATTCGTAACTACTACGCTGTTGTTGTTGTTAAGTGCCGTCGAGTCGGTTCCGACCCATAGCGACCCTGTACAGGGTTTCCGAGGGTGTAAATCCTTACAGGAGTAGAAAGCCTCATCTTTCTCCCGCGGAGCAGTTGGTAGTTTCGAACCGCTGACCTTAAGGTTTGCAGCCCGATTCGTAACCACTACGCTACCAGAGCTCAACTATGGTAGTTACATAGACACATTCTATCTCTAATATAGTAATATCAACATAAACAGTCCTTTAGTGATGCTCTCCTAGTTCTAGAACAACCCCAGTCTTACTATCAGTAAATCAACTGTTTTTATCATAAAAATACTAGACTGTGTGTTCCTAATATTTTTCTTTTTTCCTAGTCCAGAGATGACTATATGATACTCTGTTAAAGCTTTCAAGTTGGTGCTTTTAACTTTATCAACCACAGAGTCACACTATAAACAACTAAGCTTCAATTAATTCAAATTGAATTATTGACCTCTACACACTCACAACCACACACATAGGTAAAAAGAGCAACCAGTAAAAATACTTCCATTGTACATATTTGTGCAAATACAAAAATTGTTTTTGTTGTTAGATGCCTTTGAGTTGGTCCTGACTCATAATGACATTATGCACAAAAGAACACTGCATTGTCCTATGCCAACATCACTATGGTTGTTACACTTGAGCCCATTGCTCCACTCATTGTACAAATCAATCCCATTGGTGATCTCCTTCTTTCTTGCTGAACCCCCACTATACCAAGCATTATGTGCTTCTACAGGGACTGGTCTCTAGTGAGAACGTGTCTGAAATATGAGAGACAAAGCTTAGCCATGCTGGCATCTAAAGAGGATTATGGATGTACTTCTTGAACACAGATTTGTTTGTTCTTCTGGAAGTTCATGGTATTTTTAATATTCTCCAACACCATAACTCAAATACATCAATTCTTCCAAGGTCTTCCATGTTCGTTGCCCAACATTCATATGCTTATGTGACTTTTGAAAATAACTTGGCTTAGGTCAGTTACACCTTTGTTTTCAAAATGAAATATTTGTTCTTGAGTATTTTAAATAGGTCTTATGTAGCAGATTTGCCTAATGCATTATTCCATTTCATTCCTTGAGTGTTGCTTGCATGAAGGGTGATGGCAAATCCAAACAAAATAAAATTTCTTACAATTTCAATCTTCTATCCATTCATCATAATGTTATTTATTGGTACAGAGGTGAGGATTTTTGTGTTGTTTACACTGGGGTGAAAGCCATAAAGCATGCTGCAGATTTTGATCTTCATCAGTATGTATTTAAATCCCACTTCCCTTTCCACTAGCAAGGTTTTATCATCTGCATATCACAGGTTGTTAACAGTCTTTTTCCACAATGAAGAGTTCTGTAATGCTCATTTCTATAATGCTGTCCATAACTTGTCATAATCCAAACAGCCAAAGCCTTGGCATAGTTAATAAAACAGACAAAAATGTTGGTTGCATTCCCTGCTTTCAGCCAAGGGTCATTTGATATCAACAATGATATTCCTCATCCCACATAGTCCTCATCTGAATCCTGCCTGAGCCTCTGGCAGTTCCCTATCAATGTACTGTTGCAGCTGTTTTTGAATTATTAACAACATTTTACTTTCATGTGATACTCATGATATTTTTCAATGAATTCTGCATTCTGTTGGGTCAGCTCTCTTTGAAATGGCCACAAATATGGACCTCTTTGCATCAGTTGGCCTGATAGCTCTCTTGGCACAGAAGAGTGAGTGCCTCTAGTGATGCTTTAGTTTGTCGAAAGATTTCAATCTGCATTCCATCAATTCCTGTACACTTGTTATTTGCAAGTGCCTTCAGTATATTTAGGACTTTTGCCTTCAAATCCTTGGCTCTTTCTCTTTTGCTACCTATTAAAATGGTTGAACATCATCAATCCTTAATTTTGGTACAATGACTCAGTGTCATTTGATGCTTTCTGTCTGCATTATTCAATAATTTGCACAAAGAATACTTTAATATTGCAAGTCAAGGCTTGAATATTTTCCTCAATTCTTTCAATTTGAGAAATGCTGAGTGTGTTCTTACCTTTTGGATTTCTAACTCCAAATCTTTGCTGACTTCATTATAATACTTTAACTTGTCTACTCAAAATACCTTTTAAATTTTCCTGTTCAGGTCTTTTTCCTCCTCATTTTTACCATTTGCTTTAGCATAAATATGGTGGGGAACAAATTTCAGAGTCACTTTTGACATACATTTTGGTCTTTTTCTTCTTTCTTGTCTTCTTAAAGACCTTTTGCTTTCTTCTAGTATGATATTCTTGATGTCATATCACAACTCCTCTCTTCTTAAGA
Organism: Chrysochloris asiatica; assembly: GCF_000296735.1. Lineage (NCBI taxonomy): Eukaryota > Metazoa > Chordata > Mammalia > Afrosoricida > Chrysochloridae > Chrysochloris > Chrysochloris asiatica. The sequence continues at coordinate 1,023,796 of NW_006408633.1, forward strand.
TGATCTCAAACTTCAATTGGAATATGTTCAAGGTAACAATTCAAGTCTCATGGACTTTTATTAACTTTCTTCAGCTTAAGCCTGAACATTCATATTAGCAATTGATGGTCTGTACCATAGTCTGCCCTGGCCTTGTTTTGGTTGATGATATAGGGCTTTTGCAGTTTCTTCCCACAGATGTAGTCAATTAGATTTCTGTGTATTCTGTCAGGTGATGTACTTGTGTATAGTCATCTTTTATGTTGTATTTAAAAGAGGTTTTTTTGCTTTTGTGGGAGGTGGGGCTTGATGGCAGATAGGGTAGAGGTGCAGTGAAGATCTCCACAAGCAATAACACAGAATACCAGGCAAAGTGGGTTCAGGGGAGAGCTCCAAAACTCTGAACCACATATGAAGGAATATTTTTAAAGTTTGAAGGCTTGGTGTTTCGGTTTGGATGCCTGCAGAGACAGCCAGGTAGGAAATGCTCTGTGGGGGAGGGATTGAGAACCCAGAGAAGCTGCACTCTCGGAATAACACCAGAGCTCTGGATCTACCATAAGGTCCAGGATGTCAGTTTCCCACACTAGCAAGTGAAAAAAAATCACAATATAAAGGAAAATACTGTGAGTTAGGAATCGCTGGAAATGAGACTTCTATGGCCACCCTGCTGGGACAGAGTTCAGAGGGCAGGGTTACAGCCAGATCTGCACAGGGAATCAGTGCTAAAAGAGGTGCAGTGACATTTGCAAAAGGAGGTGCAGGGGATTCTACACATTTTTTTCCTCCTCTTCCCTGTTGTGCCTTCTTTGCCCACCCAAGATACCTTCAGGCAGGTGGGTGCATAACCCCCTAAACAAAGTCCAGTGCTAACCCCACAGTTTTCCCATGGTACAGACAAAAAGAGCTTAGTGACTACTTATGAATTCAGCCTCGGGTCACAGACCAAAAATATACTTGTGCAGGACCCTTTACTCAGACCTATCAGGCCTGACAGACAAACCATAGAACAATCTGTAAAACCTCAACATAAAAGGACCTTATCTCGAGAATTACACTGTGCACATGCAGACAACTAACTGACCTTTAGAAACAAAAATAGTGGACAATCTTCCTCCCATTAACTTCTCAATATCTATCTGTGCACCTCCACGGTGGTAACTAGAGGAGGGGCTTGAGAAAGCAGACATGTCCACCACTGCTGGAGGCTACTACAATGCACACACCATGCCTGTATAGTAAGGCGACTGGACAGTCGGTCACAGTTTTATTTTTGTTTCAAAGTGGTTTTCTTGTCTCTGCTTTTATATTGTTTCTGCTTTTGGGCTTTTTTATCACACATTGTTCCTGGAGGTGAAAGCTTTTCTTCCCAATGTTACCTAAGAAGAGACAGCAATTGTGACGATATACCCAAGCTAAAAGCATGCCCCATAATATTCCAACATTGAGACAAGAGCCAATAACAGCTGCTCAGCATTACATGTGAGAAGTAAAGCCTATCTCCTGATCATATTCACCAGGAGACACGCAGTAAGCTTAATACCACAACAACAAACATCCATTTAAGCATTAAAAAAACATATAAATACTGGAAATGACAAACAAAAGATCTCAAACACAACAAATGATCTCAAAGCGTGTCCAAAACCAGAAAAGAGTAACTGAGACAATAGCACTGGAGGCAGATAAAAGCTCCCTAGAAAAGGAAGAGCAGATTTTGGATTTGCCTGAAAAGGAATTAAGAAGAATGATATGGAAACAAATCCAAATGTCCTTAAAAGGGGTGGAGGAAAACAAGGAAGAAGTGAGGAAAGTACTACAAGAGCAATCAAACAAGACTGATACAGCATTAGATACAATTCAAAAAAAGAGCACCAGATGATTAATAATAAAATATCAGAAATGGACAATACACTGAAAAGGTAAAGGAGTTGAATAGAAGAAATCGAAGCCAAAACTATTGAGCTGGAAGACAAATCTCTCAATACTGCTAAGATAAAAGAAGAAGCAGAAAAAAGAAAAAAATCTGAAGTGCGTATAGATTCGTGCTGGATAACATGAAGAGGAACAAGTTAAGAATTACAGGAATTTGGGAAAAGGAAGAATCAGAGAAGTCCACAGACGAGATAGCTGAAGCTTCTGGAAGAAAATTTCCCTAATATCTTGAAAGATCAGAAGAAAAGCATTCAAGAAGCTGAACGTACTCCAGGACAGATAGACCCCAAAAATAATGTCAACAAGACATATAATAATCAAGCTCTCCATATCAAAGATAAAGAGAGCATCCTAAAAGAGTCCAGGAAGAAGAGAAAAAAGGCAAGAAAATCAGATTAAGCTTTGACTATTCAGAACAAACCATATGGGCAAAAAGGCAATGGTGAGAATTGAAGGTAAATTCCTCAACAAAATTAAGAGCATGTATAGAAAACCAACAGCCTACATTACTCTCAAAGGAGAGTAACTGAAAGTCTTCCTTCTGAGAACAGGAACCAGATCAATATTGTACTGGAAGACTTATCAAGAGCTATACCACAAAACAGGGAAATTAAAGGCATCTAAATTGGCAAATAGGAAGTAAAAATCTCTCTATTTACAGACAATATGATCCTATACGTAGAAAACCCCAAAGAGTCAGTAAAAAAGCTACTAGACCTCATGAGAAGATTCAGCAAAGTGGTACTATATAAGATCAACATACAAAAATCAATTGGATTCCTCTACAGCAAAAACAACAGTGTTGAAAAGGATATTAGGAAAGTAATATTATTTACAATAGTAACCCATAGAATGAAATATCTAGAAATAAATGTAACCAGCGAAACAAAGGACTTATACAAAGAAAACTACAAAACACTACTACAAGAAACCAAAAGAGGCCTACAAAAATGGAAGAATGTACCATGTTCCAGGAAGACTTAACATTGTGAAAATGTAAATACTGCCCAAAGCTATTTACACATATAATTTAATCCCAATCCAGAATCCAACAACTTTCTTCGAAAAGATGGAAAAAACAATTATAAACTTTATATGGGAAGTAAGAGACCCAGGATAAAAAAGCACTGCTTAAGAAGAAGAATAAGGTTGGAAACCTCTCACTCCCCAATTTCAAAATTTACTACACAACTACAGTGGTCAAAACAGCTTGGTACTGGTACAATGAAAGATACATAGATCAATGAAACAGAACCGAGAATCTAGAAATTAACCCATCTATACACAGCCAACAGCTTGGGTGCGGGGAAAGGAGGGTGGGGGATCAATACACAAGAAGGGTGAGGGGAACAGAAGAACAAGGCTGATGGGAGAACAGTTAGGCAGTTTTGGATGGGCTAAGTGGGACAGAAGTAAATGATGATGTATGCACAACTTTGGAACAACAGGGCTCCTGGATGCAGGGATTGAAAGGTAAAAGACAGGAATATTGTTAAGATGCTTAGCTATCTTTTGAATCTTGGTTTCCCTTGCCTACCTTTACAAAATAGACACTTGAGGTTGGGAGAAAGGAATAGCCAGAATCATCACTACAGACAGCTTGTAAGTCCGTCTTCAGCCTATAACTGATAGTAATATTTTAAAGTGGGCTAGAAGTTTTCCAGTGAAAGAGGCTCCCTGTGGAGGCTTTACATTGCACAAGACCATAGGTATAATCCAGAACCCCATCCAGAACCAGCTAAGGTATAAAATTTCCACTGGAAAGGATGCATAGACCAGCCTGGAGTGGTTAGAAGAACAGAAGACACTCCGTGAAAGAACGACCAGCAGGAAAAATCTAATACAATAATGGCAGTCTGATTGATTACTACAAGAACTAGTAAGCTTGTTCTGGGAGTCATCAAGGCAAGTGGACGGAACCCCTCAGAGCAAACCCCCTTCCAAGACTGAGACTCAATGGGAACACATGAGCAGGCATGTGGTCTGGCAGGTGACCATGTTGGTCACTGATAAGGGAAAAGGGGGAAAAAATAGCAATGAAGTTGTGATCTAAGCCCGACCACATTCAGTAGACCCCTGTGAACCCAGGTGGATCCAGGCTGGCCAGCAGTACAGCACAACCCAGGGACTTCTAGGCCCAGAAGCAGTTACATGGCCACAGATGACTAGAATGGAGATTGAAGCATTTAGCTGATATGAAGTGAGGGGAGATGCACAGGAACACCCATACTTGCAGATAGTACCCACTTGACCTGACTTTAATGGCTGGATGATCTGAACTCGATTAGAAGAAGAAAGAGGAGCCAAAAAAAAAAGTAACCTGCTACAATTTGATGAACTATACTTATGGATGTAGTAGCTCAGAGGATCACTCCTACCCCCTCGGTACACAGGGTTGATGGGGTGGAAAAATAGACATTGACTACCCAAAATGGGGAGGGGGCTATAAAAGTAAGAAAGTGACTGATTTACAAGCTTTCAAGAGGGAGTCTAGTTCCAGATGGGGTAAGGGAAGGTAGAATCATCACTGAATGATTTCCAATCCGTTGGGACTGGGTTGGCAAAAGGAAATGGGGATCAGACTCTTGTGGTACAATAGTGAATAATTGTCGTCAGAACTGATTGTGAGGGTAGGAAATAAAGAGGTATATGTTTTTTTGAGAAAAGGAGGAGAGTGATTGATTTTGCAGCCCAGGAGTGGAAGTCCCTGGGAAAATAAAAGGAGAAGAATGGAGAGTGGGACCCTACCCAGAGAGGCAGTGATGTCTAGAATGGAGACAGAGATGATGACGTGGACAGATGGAATGGATGGGGACTTTGGAGTCAGGGAAGCAGAAGGGCTGTGCGCTGGAGGCCAGGGGGCATGCAGGCCTGTGTGGTGTACCCTTTTGGGTTATTTGATGATTCATGTAGGGGATTGTAATCATTCAAAATACGATGAGTATAAAGCTGATGTTCTACCATGTAAACTCACAATAAAAACTAAAAAAAAAAAAAGAATGCTTTTGCTAGTGGATCTTGTAGCTGAAGCAAGAAATCGTCTACTTTCGAATCTGCCAGACTCAGAGCCCCTGAACTGACAACTTGGACAAGACAATACAGCAGACAACAGCTGCAAAAGTTACTCTGAACAGGAAAAATATAAAACAACATAGGCAGACCGACTGTTACTACAAGAACAAGCAACTTTCTTGTCCAGGAAACACCAAGGCAAGAGGTCGGGTCCCCTCAGTGCAAACCCCCTTCCAAGACTAAAATTCAATGGGAATACACCCTGTGATTGGTGACCACACTCGACACCAATAAGGGGAAGTGAGGTAAAAACAGCAATGAAGCGGTGAGCTAAGCTCTACAATGTTCAATAGACTTTTGTGAACCCAGGTGAAGACCTGGTTGGCCAGCAGTGTGGCAAGACCTGGGGACCCTTGGGCCCAGAGTCAGTGACATAGCCACAGAGGACTAGAGTAGAGAGTGAAGCGTCCAACTGATAAGAAGAGAGGGCATATGCATAAGAACACCCACACTTGCAGATAATACTCACTTATCCTAGCTTCAGTGACTGGATGATCAGAGCTCAAGCAGAAGTAAAAAGAAGAGGGAAAAAAAAGCATTCTCATACAATTTGATGAACTTGACCTAAACCTATGGAAGCAGTATCTCAAAAGAGGGAACAAATCCTTACAGCAAGAATCATTCCCACCCCCTCCATACACAGAGTAGACACGGATGGGCAACTTGGACATTGACTACCCAAAATAGGGGGAGGAGGGCTACAAAGGCAAGAGGTGACTGGCTTACAAGCTTTCAAGAGGGAACCTAGAGCTAGGGTACATGGAGGAAGGCAGAATCTCCAGTGAGTAGTATTCAATCTGACTAGGCGGGGCTGATGCAATGAAAAGCAGACGGGTCTCTTGTGATACAATAGTGAATAATTGTTATCAGGACTGATTGTGAAGGTTGGAATTGTAGTTGGCAAGTCCTTGGAAGGCTATGAGCATCATCTCCTTTTAGTGTTTGTTGTTGTTGTTGTTAAGTACCATGGAGTCGGTTCTGACTCATAGTGGCCCTGCACAGGGTTTCAGAATCTGTAAATCTTTATGAGAACAGAACACCTCATCTTTCTCCCATGGAACATCTAGTAGTTTCAAACTGCCAACTTTGAGGTTCGCTGCCTGATTCGAACCACTATGCTACCAGAACTCCTTTGAGTATTTAATCCTCCAGAAAAAAAGGACTTAAAATTTTCCCTTTGTAAAAGGCAATTATTCCAGGTCTCTGTGACATAGCTGAAATTTAGTTTCACATGAAAAGGTAAAACGCTTCTGAAAATATCTCTGACATGATCATGGTCTCTGTTAAAATAAATACAGTTAAATACATTTTAAAGAATCTGTGGAAACTATGGAGGTTTGTGATGGAAATAAAAAGTCCAAAATCCATCCTTGTCATAACTGAGATTATAACTTGGGGAACATTCGAGTCAGATGGAAACGCAGAAAAATTACCTTTTGATAACAAAGTAAGGTTTCAGGAAATAGAGAGGAACCTATACTACAAAGAAGAAAAAAAGAACTGTGATACATAGTGCTATAGTAAAAAATGAGAACTTTCCAACAGCATTGAAATGATAACATAGAGATATGAACAGTTAACATTTGAAGATAAAGAAAATGCTCTAAAATTTCCCCAGGAAACTGAAGTGTAACAACAAGAAGTATCAGAACTTCATTCAGTGCATTATATTAACACATATGATGAGGGAATTAAGACAAGAAACTATGAGAAATAGTCTACCTGACTTAAGTCTTTTTCATAAACATACTAGATATAAGGTGACTATAAGAAAAGAAGAATGAAGTTGAGTTTCATGTTGATTTAACCAACAAGTTGTTGATGATTTAGGATCTGTATTGCCTTGTATTTGGTAATGTACTAGTCAGGAAATACAAGATCAAAAACGTAATGCCTGATTTTGGTGGGCAAAGATGCTCACATCCTAATCTTCAGAAAGTGAGACCTTCAAAGCAAAACAGACTTTGTAGATGTTATTAATAATTTTTAGATGGGGAAAGAGGAAGGTAAGAAAAGCCACAGTGTGACAACAAGAAGAGATAACACTACCTATCTTTTACATAGTAATGATAGCATTAATAATTTGTTTTGGGGTTGATTTTCTGTAAGAGTCAAAGAAACGATCATCCTATTCTTAATCAATAATTACTATTTTACTTAATAGAGGTCTTAATTTGACAGATCATTTTAATATTAAACAAGTAAATTTGAATTCTTTGATATCAGGTTACTGTGGTAGAAAAAGCTTACACTATGAAATAAACACCACAAGAACCTCTTTTGGGGTATAGTTATTTATGTAGTTAATTCTCACAGTACACTGTATTCAAGTTACTTTTACTGTCTGAGATTAAGTATCCTCATCTATCAAATCAGAAGAATAATCAGTAATGTCCTGAAAAATTATCCGTTAGTGTATTCACCTGTATCTTTTGATTTTAATGTTCTATTCTTATAAATAATATAAGACAAATTAATATGACAAAAGTACTAACTATGGAATATGAACTGTAAATGTTATTTCAGTTACTAAAACACTTGTTTGGAAATTCTAAAAAGCTATAAAATCCTTTTGTTTCACTAAGTTTTAAACATATTTCTTGCAGCAGTTATTTATTTTACAAAAAAACATTATATTTTAACTCATGTACAATGTCTCCTCTGGGGTTTTCTGCCCTTTGTTATTTCTTCCTTTCTTATTAAAAATGCAGTGATATTAATACAGTCTATACTCTTTAGGTGTAGTGCTGGTATGACACTGTAGAATAAGCATTAGAGTATTATCCATAAGTTGGTAGTTCAAACCCACAGTCACTCCATGGAAGAAAGATGATTTTTTTTTTCTTTTTTACAAGCATAAAAATGTAAAGGTTCACAAACCCTATACTAATTTGTTATGAAATGGAAACTATTAAATGGTTCAGAAGCATCAAAAGATGAAAGGAATACATACACACAGTCACTGTCCCTAAAGAAATGGCCAATATTCAATCATTTAAAGAACAAATGGTACTGTAGGAAGAAGTCCAAACTGTACTGAAGGAATCAGCCAAAAAAAAGGCTCCAGGAATTGAAGGAATACAAACTGAAATCTTTCAACAGATTGTTGCCACACTGAAGGCACTCTCTCATCAATGCTAAGAAATTTTGAAGACAGCTCTCTGGTCAACCAAATGGAAGTGATCCATATTTGTGCTCATTCAAAAGAGAGGTGGATATGGAAATAACTGAATATCAATATCACATGCAAATAAAATTATGCTGAAGATAATTCAAAACCTGTTGTAATAATACATGGACAGGGATCTGCCAGAAATTCAAGCTGCATTCAGATAATGACATGGAATGAAGGAACTCGTTGCTGACATCAGATAAATTGCAACTGAAAGCAGAGAACATCAGAAAGACATTTACTTGTGCTTAATTAACTATGCAAAGGCTCATGACTACATGAATCATAACGAAGTATGGATAATGTTTCTAACATTTCAGATAATGAGTATTCCAGAACATTTAATTGTACTCAGGAGGAACCTGTACTTAGAACCAAAGGCAGTGATTAGAACAGAATAAGGGGATAGTGAGTGGCTTAAAATCAGGAATGGTGTGGACCAGGGTTGTGCTTATTTATCATTCGTATTCAAATTGTATACTGATCAAATAATGTAAGAAACTGGATTATATGAAGGAAAACATGATATCAGGATTAAAGGAAAACTCATTAACAGCCTACCATATCCTGGTGTGACGCTGTGGGTTAATGCACTAGAACTGCAAGATTGGTGGTTCAAGCTCACCAGTTGCTCCTTGGAAACCCTCTAGAGGGTCTTAACAACAATAACATATGTAGATTATGCCACCTTGTTTACTGTAAGTGAAGAGGACTTAAAACACTTACTAATGAAGATCAAAGGATACAGCCTTCAATGGTTTGCACGTCAGTGTAAATAAAACAAAAACCATCAAAATTAGACCAGTAAACAACATCATGATAAATGGAGAAAGTAGTGAAGTTGCCAAATAACTTAATTTTGCTTGGATCCACACTCAATACTTGTGGAAGCAGCAGTCAGGAAATCAAATAATTTATTGCATTAAACACATTTGCTGCAAAAGACATCTTTAAATTTTTCAAAAGAAATGATACTACTTTGAAGACGAAGGCATGCCTAGTCCAAACCATAGTATTTCAATTGCCTCATATGCATGTGAAAGTTGGACAACAAATAAGAAGAATATAGAAGAATCAATGCATATGAACTATGGTGTTTAAGAATAATACAGAAAGTACTGTGGACTTTCAGAAGAGCAAACAAATCTGTCTTAGAAGTACAAATAGAGTGCTCCTTGGAAGCCAGGATGGCAAGTCTTCATTTCTCATTGTGTGGGCAAGTTATCAGCAGGGACCAGTCCCTAAAAAATGACATCATGCTTAGAAAAATGGAAGGGCAGTGAAAAAGAGGAAAATTCTGAACAAGATGGATTGACACATTGGTGAAAGTAATGGACTGAAATCTAACAATAGTGAAGATGGCACAAGACATGGTGATGTTTTGTTCCGTTGTGCATAAGGGTATTTATGAGTGGGACCCGACTCAATGGCAACTACCAACAACAAACAACAATATATACTCAAAATTATATACATGCATATAAATATATTCATAGGGAAAAATGAGGCATTCCACATCCAGAAAAATTTGGAGCAGCTGGTGAACTTTAACCACTGACTTTGTGGTTCAAACAGACCTGTTGTCCAGAGTATTAACCCGTAGCACCATACTGTTGTTTTTGTTATGTGCCCTGTTAGTTGGTTCTGACTCATAGTGAGTCTACACAGGCTTTTCAAGGCTGTGAATCTTTAGGGAGCAGAAAGTCTCATCTTTCTCCCATGGAACAGCTGGTAGTTTTGAAGTGCTGACCCTGAGATTAGCATCCGATGCTACCAGAACTCCTTAGAGAGAGAGAGTGAGAGAGTCCTGGTATGGTGCTGTGAGCTAATGAGCCAGACTACAAAGCCATTTGAACTGCAAGGTCGGCAGTTCAAGATCACCAGTTGCTCCTCAGAAATCCTATACAGGGTCATTATGGGTCGGAACCAACTCAACCTCAACGGCATTTAACAACAACAACAAATATATATATATATTTGTGTGTGTGTGTGTGTATGTGTGTAATATACATACACATACATGCACAAAATACATATTTCACATACATATAAAGAGAAAGAGTCAGAGTAAAATACTCAGTTACTAACTGAGAGGTTGAAGGTTTGAATTCACCTAGATATTGGGAAGAATTACTTGGAGAACTACTTTGGAAAAATCACATCCTCTGAAAACATGATGGAGCATACTTCTATTCTGAAACACATAGGTTCACTATGAATCAGATCTAACTCAACTGCAGCTGGTTTGGTTTTATATCTATATATTTAGGTAATCAAATGAACAAGAATACAACATTAAGATAGGAGGAAGTATCATTAACAACTTTTGATGTGTAGATGACACAAAGTTGCTTGCTGAAAACAGAGGACTTGATTCATGACAAAGATAAAAGACTATGGTCGTCATTAGGTATTTTACCTCAACAGAAATCAAAAGTTCTCACAAATGAACCAATCCTACAATAAACGGAGAGAAGGATTTCATTTTAGTTGGATCTACAGTTAACCTCCATGAAAAGAGCACAACCAACCCCCATAGACACATTAGTTAGTAAATCAAATGGATTAATTCATCGGACAAGTTTTTTGCAAAATATTTCTTTAAAGTATTGAAAAACAAAGAACCTCTAAGACCAAAATGCACTCTACCCAAGTCATGGTATTTTTTTTATCATGCCATATGCATGAGAAAGGTGGATGATGATTGAAAAAGACTGGAAAAGAACTGATGCATTTGAATGGCATTATTGTACCTCAATGCAAAGAAAATAAAAATCTTTAATAAATGGATAAAAGATTGAAGTTGTCAAAGGTTTTATTTTGCTTGGTCCCACTATCAACATTCATGGAAGTAGCAGACAAGAAATCATATGACATTTTATATTCTGCAAATCTATGCACAAAACCTCTTTCAAGTGTTAAAGAACAAAATATATATCAGTTTGAGAACAAAGTGCACTTGATACAAGCCATGGGTTAGATGCATGTGAAAGTTGGACAATAAAAAAGAAGACTTTAGAGGAGTTGATGTATTTGAGTTATGGTGTTGGAAATTAATATTAAAAGTACCATGTACTGCCAGAAAAACAGACGTGTCTGTATTAGAAAAAGTAGAGCCCTGTATTAGAAAAAGTAGAGCCCTGGATGGTTAGGCTTTGTCTCTCATAATTCAGACATGTTGTCAGGAGAGACATCCTTCAATGGAGAAGGACATCATGCTTGGTAAAATGGAGGATCAGTGAAAAAGAGACTGACCCCCAAAGAGATGGACTGGCACAGAGACAACAGTAAAGAGTTCAAGTCTAACACAACTGTGAAGTTGTTGTAGAAACAGGCAGTGTTTTGTTCTATTTTGCATAAGGTCACTATGAGTTAGAACCGACTCTATGGCACCTAACAACAACATTCTCAAATAATATTGAATTTAGCATGGACTCCCCACTCAGTATGACTATTCCTGAACATTAATTGTGCTGATGAGGAATCTGTACATGGACCAAGAGGCAGTTGTTCGAACAGAACATGGGAGTACTGAATGGTTTAAAATTAAGAAAGGTGTGTGAAAAGGTTGTCTTCTTTTGCCATACTTATTCAACCTGTATGTTGAGCAAATAATCCAAGAAGCTAGGTTATATGAAGCAAAATGTGGCATCAGAATTGGAGGAAGACTCTTTAACAACCTGCAATATGCAGATAATACAACCTTGCTTGCTGAAAGTGAAGAAGACATAAATATTTACTGATGAAGATCAAAGAGCACAGCCTTCAGTATGGATTGTGTTTCAATGTAAAGAAAACAAAAATCCTCACCACTGGACCAATAAACAACATTCTTATCAACAGAGAAAAGACTGAAGTTGTCAAGGACTTCATTCTTCTTGGATCAACTATCAACACTCATGGAAGCAGCAGTCAAGAAATCAAATGACTTATTTCATTAGGCCAATCTGCCGCACATGACCTTTTTAAAGTGTTGAAGAGCAAAGATGTCAGCTTGAGGACTAAGGTGCACCTGACCCAAACCATGGTATTTTCAATGACCTCATATGCATGTGAAAGTTGAACAGTGAATAAGGAAGACCATAGAAGAATTAACGCTTTTGATGTATGCTGTTGGAGGAGAATATTGAAAGTGCCATGGGCTGCCAAAAGAACCAACAGATCTGTGTTGAAAGAAGTGCAGCCAGAGTACTCCTTAGAGGCCAGGATGACCAAACTTCGTTTCTCTTACATTGGACATATTGTCAGGAGGGACCATTCGCTGGAGAAGGATATCATGTTTGGTAGGGTGGAGGGTCAAAGTAAAAGAGGAAAGACCCCCAGCAAGATGGACTGCCAAAGTGGCAGTGTCAATGGGCTTAAGCATGGCAACGATAGTGAGGTTGGCCCAGGCTCTGGCAGTGTTTTGTTCTGCTGTGTATAAGGTTACTTTAAGTTGGTACTGGCTTGATGGCACCTAATAAAAACAAACAACCCCACTCTTGTCATTTTTTTTTTTTATATATATACTGTGATAATTTGCATGTTACTTTAATGTTTAAAACTATGCCAGAAGGTTATTTCATAGTGAACAGGTCTCAGTGGAGTTTTCAGATTAAGAATAGACTAGGAAGAAGGAATAGGTAGTCCAATTCTGAGAGAGTAGCCTCTTATAGATCGTCATAACATTGTTCAATGTAGTGCCTTAGGTTAGAAGTCATTGAAAATAGCGTTAAGGAAAAGCTGTCCTCTCCGAGTAGATGTGACCTTAATGACATGTATGATAGTTCAGGCTTTGTGGTAACTTGACTTAACAGTGATTTCCTGTGGTTTGACTTTAAGATACAGTAATACACCAAAATGATATCTAATATAATGCAATCACCTCCGTAAAATGAAACTTTTATGTCGCTAGAAAAATAGTATTTGAGAGTGGGGATAATTTATTTTATTTGGCTTAGAAATTTACCTTAAAACCTTAATGTATATACTAATAGAACTAACAAGACTTTCTCCCTTTATGTTTATATTCAGATTTGAAAATTATCTAAGAAAAATATAATATTTTACTCTTATCTTTTAACCTCTAAAATTTATTGAGCAATGACACCATAAAGAACTGGCAAATATTTAGATTAAGACATTTTCAACTCTCAAATATTCAGGGAATGTATTATTAAAGAGTGGCAAATGTTTTTAAATTGCATTACCCTTGTAAGGTGCTGTAGTGATTATTGTTGGCTTTGGGATCTTTTAAAACATGTCTGAGAATTCATCTCATCAAAGCTTTAATATTAATATTTCAAATACTTTCTGAATCCTTTTCCTGTTGTTCAATGTTTATGTGACACCAGTTACCTTGGAGTAAGTAGAAAATTGGTTCACCTGCAAGTAAAAAAGAAAAAGAAAAAAACTGACAATAGAATAGATACAAATGAAATAGTGTGCATAAAATAGAATTCTTAAATACAAGTTAATTGCTCCACATTGAGTTTATCTTAATATTATGAAGTGTTCATTTTATAGTTATTATCAGTCAATGGTTGAAATTATAATTATGTCATTAAAATAATATCTATTTGACTAATTTATATTTTATTATATTATTTCTATAAATAAATCAATAAATATTAATTTATTTAATAAATATTGAAGTTATGAATAATCACAAGTTACTGAGCAAAATAGTAAGATTACAAGTAAAGATGAATGAAGTTCAGACCAACAACAACAACAACTCTATGTACAACAGAAAGAACCATCACCAGGTCCTCCACCATCTTTACAATTGTTATTATTGAACTCATTGTCACTGCTACTGTGCTGATCCATCTCTTTGGAGGCCTCCTTTTTTGTTTTCTGACCCTCCATTTTTTCAAGCATGATATGCTTCTTCAGGGACTGGTCCTTCTGATAATATGTCTGAAGTATAAGAGAAGTGTCACCATCCTGGCTTCTGATGATAATCTGACTATATTTCTACCATGACAGATTTTTTTTGTTCTTCTGGCAGTCCATGGTGCTTTTAATATTCTTCTGTGGTGCTGCAAGATCAGCAATAGGCTCCTAATCACACGGTTGGTGGTTCAAAGCCACCAGCCACTCATTGGGAAGTCTACTGTTGATAAATGCCGTTAAGTTGGTTCCATCTCACAGCAACCCTGTGTTGCTGGTAAGTTTGAGCAGCTGGTAAGTTTGAACCACCAACTTTTCAGTTCAAACCAACCTTGCAGTACAGGACATTATCCTGTAGTGCCCCCCCACACACACACACATACAGGATCAGTATAAGTCAGAACTGCCTCAATGACACTTAACAACACCAACAACATATAACCATACGGATTTCTGGTGTGGCAATGTGGAATAAGCACCAGACTCCTAATCATAAAGTCATTAGTTCAAACCCACCAGCTGCTCCTTAGAAAATCTGTAAAGTTGCTATGAGTCAGAATTGAATCCACGGCACTTAACAACAACAACAACAATATAACTGCATAACCTAACAAAATATTCCATTATATTCAGTCTCTAGGAACTTGGATGTAGAATATTGATGAATCCTAGAAATGCTGCCTAGCAAAGGCCTTTTACAATAGAGCCATTCAATATTTAAAGCAATGTACTGAGCTTGGTATTATCTCACATTCTTTTAAATGAAGAAATTTTCTAAGTGCATGAAGCTTGATGGCTTCAAAAACATCACATTTGTCTTAATCTGATATCTAGGTTCTTCTGCCCATGTAACTGGTTATTTTAGAGTGGTGAATATTGTGTATATCCCATGTTTATCCAAGTCACAGAAATGCTGCTTTCATTAGTTAAACTATACTCCTTCAAAGAAAACTTGTATTCTCATATGATCCGAGAGTAAATAGACAAAGGCTCACAAAACAGACTAAATGCTTTAGAGAAAGGAAGACCGCTTAAGGGAAATAAGACCCAAT
>NW_006408633.1:1039744-1041889 GCF_000296735.1 Chrysochloris asiatica
ATCAATGTAATGAAACAAGCTATATGAATGGTTGAATGTGGAGCTGATGATGTGCCCTGTAAACTTTCACTCAATGCAAAATAAAAACATTTAATTAAAAAATAATAATAATAAAAAAGAAAAGAAAACTTGTATTCTGAGCTACATCTGCCATTTCAAGTCCCTGATGATGACAGATTTCATCTACAATTAAGAAATGAAATACACAAACAGAATGCATTAAAGAGCCAAAATGGGTTTAGTCAGAGACAAATCAATTCTAGATTTATAGGAATTTTAAAGATCAGGGAAATTTTAAAGGACAGTCAAAGTTAAGAGAGAGAGAGAGCAAGAGAGACCGTGTTATCTTTGTTGCTGTTATTAAGTGCCATTGATTCAGTACCAACTCATAGCCAACTTATGCATAACAGAACAAAACACTGCCTGGTCCTGGGCCAACCTCACAATTTTTGCCACACTTGAGCCCATTGATGTTGTCATTTTGCCAATCCATCATACTGGAGGGTCTTTTTCTTTTTCTCTGACCCTCCACCTTAGCAAACATGATATCCTTCTCCAGTGACTAGTTCCTACAGACAATATATCCAAAGTATGTGGTTGTGAATTGGGCTGCTAACCTCGAGGTCAACAGTTCAAAACTACCAGCCATTTTGGTGGGAGAAAGATGAGGCTTTCTGCTCCCATAAAGATTTAGAGCCTTGAAAACCCTGTGCAGGGTCATTATGAGTCAGAACAGACTCCATGGTACTTAACAACAACAACATGAGACATGAAGTTTGGCCATCCTGGTCTCCTAGGAGCACTCTGGCTGCACTTCCTTCAACAGATCTCTGTTGGTTCTTTTGGCAGCCCATGGCATTTTCAATATTCTCCTCCTACACCATAACTCAAAAGCATCAATACTTCTATGGTCTTCCTTATTCACTGCCCAGCTTTCGCATGAGATTACTGAAAATACCATGGCTTGGATCAGGCACACCTTAGTCATCAAGCTGATATCTTTCCTCTTCAACACTTTAAAAAGATCTGGTGCATCAGAGTTACCTAATGCAATATATCATTTGATTTCTTGATTGCTGCTTCCTTGAGTGTTGACAGTTGATCCAAAAAGAATGAAGTCCGTGACACCTTCAATCTTTTCTCCGTTGACAAGAATGTTGTTTATTGGTCCCGTGGTAAGGATTTTTGTTTTCTTTACATTGAGATGCAATCCATAAAGAAAGCTATGGTCTTTGATCTTCATCAGTAAATATTTTAAGCCCTTTTCACTTTCAGCAAGCAAGGTTTTATCATCTGCATAGCGTAGGCTGTTAATGAGTCGTCCTCCAATCCTGATGCCATGTTTTTCTTCATATAACCCAACTTGCTCAGCATTCAGGTTGAATAAGTATGGTGAAAGAATACAACCTTGTCACACACCATTCTTAACTTTAAACCATGCAAAGTTCCCATGCTCTGTTTGAACAACTGCCTCTTGATCCAGGCACATATAACTCATGAGCACAATTAAGTGTTCTGGAATACTCATACTTCACAAAGTTGTCCAAGCTTGTTATAATCCACACAGTCGAAAGCCTTTGCATAGTCAATAAATCACAGGTAAACATCTTTCTGCTATTCTCTGCTTTCAGCCAAGATCCATCGGACATCAGCAATGATATCCCTCATTCCACGGCCTCTTCTGAATTTGGCTTGGACCTCTGGAAGTTTTCTGTCAGTGTATGCTTGCAGCCGTTTCTGTATTACCCTTAGTAAAACTTCACTCGTGTGCGATATCAAAGAGATTGTCTGATGATATCCGCCTTCCATTGGGTCACCTCTCTTTGGAATGGACACAAAAATGGATCTCTTCCAACCAGTTGGCCAGATAGTTGTCTTACAAATTTCTTTGCAGTGATGAGTGAGTGCCTCCTGTGCCACCTCATTTTCTGGAAAGATTCCAATTTTTTATTACTTCAATTCCTGGTGCCTTGTTGTTTGCAAATTACTTCAATGGACCTTGGACTTCTTCCTTCAGTATCATTGGCTTTGATCATATGCTACCTCTTGATACAGTTGAACATAAATCTTTTTTACTTTTATTTTTTTGGTACATTGTCTCTGTGTATTCTTTCCATCTTCTTATGATGCTTTCTGCATCATTCA
>NW_006408633.1:1042346-1043889 GCF_000296735.1 Chrysochloris asiatica
TTTGAAATTTTCTGTTCAGCTCTTGTACCTCCTCATTTCTTCCATTTGCTTTAGCATCTCTACATTAGAGAGCAAGTTTCAGTGTCTCTTCTGACAACCATTTTGATCTTTTCCTTTTCTTGTCTTCTTAATGAATTTTTGCTTTCTTCCTATATGGTGTTGTTGATACATCCCAGAACTCCTCTGATATTCAGTCTTTGGTGCTTAATGTATCAAATCTGTTCTAAATGTATCTAAATCCAGGTGGGTTATATTCAAGGCCATATTTTTCTCTCTTGGACTGGTTTTCATTTTCTTAAGCTTAAGCCTGAATTTGTACAGGAGTTATTGATGGTCTGTTCCACAATCTGCCCCTGGCCTTCTTTTCATTGATGATATGGAGCTTTTCGATCATCTTTTTCTACAGATGTAGTCACTTTGATTTCTATGTATTCCATCTGGTGATGTTCATGTGTGTAATCATGTCTTATACTGTCTAAAGAAGGTATTTGAAATGAACAAATCATTGATTTTGAAAAATTCTATCATGCATTCTCCAGCATCATTCCTATACCAAGACCATATTTCCTAATTGCTGATCCTTCATCTTCATTCCCAACCTTTGCATTCCAATCACAACTAGTAATCAATACATCTTGATTTCATGTTTTATCAAGTTCAGATTGAAGAAGTTGGTAGAATTATTTCATTTCATCCTCATTAGCTTTAGTGGTTGGTGTGAAAATTTGAATAATAGTTGTATTAACTGGTCTTCCCTGTGATAGATTTTATCCTAGCACAGACAGCATTGTACCTCATGACTGATCTGAATTATGTTATTTTTTATAATGAATGCAACACCATTCCTCTTCAATATATCAA
Organism: Chrysochloris asiatica; assembly: GCF_000296735.1. NCBI lineage: Eukaryota > Metazoa > Chordata > Mammalia > Afrosoricida > Chrysochloridae > Chrysochloris > Chrysochloris asiatica. Next base: position 1,043,208 of record NW_006408633.1, read on the forward strand.
TCCCAGCATAGTAAGCCATGTGGTTGTAAGACTCAAAATAGCCAATACGGTTCCATTTCAGATCATTAATGTCTAAAATATCTATGTTTATGTGTGCCATTTCATTTTTGACAATTTCTAATTTACCTATATTCATACTTCGTACATTCCATGTTCCAATTATTAATGGATGTTTACAGCTGTTTCTCTTTAGTTTGAGTTGTGCCCCATCAGCAAATGACAGTTCATGGTCTTTACTTCCATGGGCTTTAATCCATTCATGTCATCACAGTCAACTCTACTTTGAGGAGACAGCATTTCTCCAGTCACGTTTTATTTTCCAGCACTACATCTGACAGTGTTTCTCTACTCTTCATAAGGTTTTCAATGATTAAATATCCAGAAGTATTTTGTCACTCCTTCCTAGTCTTTCTTCATCTGGAAGCTCATCTGAAACCTGTCCACCATGGGTATCCCTGCTGGTGGCATAGCTTCCAGAATCATAGCAACTCACAAGCAATCACAGTACAAAAACTGACAGACAATTGGTGGGTTATTGTTTTTAAATGCTGTCAATTCGGTTCTGATCCATAATGACCTTTTATAGTGTTTCTAAGAAAGAGTTGGTGGGTTTGAACTGCTGACCTTGTGGGTTCAAACTGATCTTGTGGTCCAGCGCATTAACCCACAGTACAATAATAGG
>NW_006408633.1:1044065-1046372 GCF_000296735.1 Chrysochloris asiatica
TTTTTTTTTTTTTTGCAAGGTTGTCTGGGTTATATCAATAGAGTTTCAGTTAGAGAGTATTTTTGAATACTTAATGTTATAACCCTATTTTCTTGGTCAAAAGATCTTTGACTTATGAGATATATCATTCTAATGCAAGTTCATTTTAATTCAGTGATAGATATATGTGTATATAAGTTTAAGGATGTTACAAATGTTTGAAAAGACATCATAATTTGCAATTGTGGAGCAATTCAATAAATTTGAATGATTTGAGTGGGATAAAGAAAGCATGCGTATGATTTCAAGACAGCATGAGCATTCTATGCCTTCTTCAACCTACCCAAATATTTCCAATTACTTCTTGGGATGAAGAACACACATGGCTTTTTAGGAAGCATGAAAACTCTATGCCTCTTTCACTCAATCCAAATATTTGCAGTTTATTTCCCTTGAGGTTATCAATGTTATATAATTGTAAATTGTGGTAGATACTTGTAAACAGAAGAAAGATAAAGTTCCTGCGCCTATAAAGATCTCCTGTCTCTAAAATCCTATGTGGTGTTACTATGAATCCAAATCCACTCAATGACAGTGGGTTAGTTTTGGTTGTTATTAAAATTATTATTATTATTATTGCCATATGTGTCTCTTTATTTGCACTATTTTTTCTTTAACAAAATTGTGATTTCAAGAATAGCACTTTTTTTGTGTGTGGTGTTTTTAAAGTTTTTATTGTGAATTGAGTGACAGTTCACGTGGGAGAACATTGGTTTTTCACTCATCATTTCATTGCAATGGTTATAATCTCCTCCATGTATCATCATTCAACACTATTTGATCTATTCCTTCTGGTTGTCTGTTGTTGTTGTTTGTTTGTTTGTTTCTTTTTCTGGGGGATCGGGAATGTACACCAAAACACTCAGGAATAGATAATCATTTAAATAAACAAAAGACACATTTTGCAAGCCTGGCTTCTGGCTGCCAGCACACAGCCTATCTCTTTCTATGAGTTTAGAATCTTCAGCTACTCTATAAAATTAATTTTATTTTTTAAAAATACCCATTGTAATCAGTGAACTAAAACACAAAGAAAAATATTATTCAGAACATACTTTTGTATTCTAGTAATAACATACTTCTTTTTTCAATAATACTAACTATGTTTTCTGGAAGAAATTTCTGTTTTGAAGTCTAATGCAGTAAATTCCTCAACTAAACTTTTGAAGATGGAAGTCTTATATAAGTTTAATTGCTGTGTGTTATATTATACAAAGTGAATTGAGTCTGATGGGATTATGGTGAGGTTCAGCAATGTATAAAATTTAAAACTCAAGCGAGCTCAACTATTCAAATAATACAGAAATTCTTAGACTATAAAAATAGTCTCTGCTTTTAATGCATTTAGACATGTATAATAATGATACCTAATATATGTGAATCACTTAAACCATTTCAGAGACACTTGCATTTATTTTCATTGTATGCTCACAATGTATGCTCTGAAGTTTCTGCCGTCATTCACAAATTTGCAATGAAAACTTGAGAATGAGATGTCAGGTAACTTAGTAAAAGTCAAATTTACTGTGTGGTAGAGTTGAGAAGAAACTCAAACACAGGTATTTGACTTATTCTAATGTTCTTTGTCTTGGTTCTGCTGCATTTTCAAACTATTTAGGTGGACATTGTCGGGCTCTAGCAGCAACCTCTGATTTACCATTCTTTGCTTGATATTTTCTGTCCCCAGGAAAGAAAAGTTGCTCTTTCTTCTGACATGGTGACATGCTATCATTACTACATCCTTTAATAAATAAACACATCTACTCAATGTCACAACAAATTAGAAAGTCGTTATTTCTGTTCAGTGAGCTGAATGAAATCAATAATCACTGGGGAGTTTCCACTATAATTCATTAGAACCATTCATTGGACCTATGTAATCAACTCAGAGAATGAAGGCAGAGTCTAGATTCTCTGGGGAAAGATGGCTTAGATCAAACTTGTCTGAGTTCAAGTGAAAATAATATCTAATAATCATTACATTACACTCCTTATACTTAAAATAGAGAGATTCTTTCTAAAAGACAAGAAAAAATAGTCTAAAAGTAATCCCCTGAAAATTCTCAGAATGCAAATTGTCATAAAAAATAATAACAATAAAACATATTATATAAAAGAAATTATAGTAATGGTTGGGTTTTTTTTTTATAATTATTATGATATTCTGATCTGATGAGCATGTCACTTGGATCCTTATGGGGCAAATGAATAAGTCTTTCATTTTAAATCCTCTCTAGTATCCTACTCAGGGAGGAAGTCCAAAGTGCA
>NW_006408633.1:1047620-1048800 GCF_000296735.1 Chrysochloris asiatica
ATGTCTACAGTAGTGAGGTTGGCCCAGGAACAGACATTGTTTCCTTCTGCTGTGCATAAGGTCATTATGAGTTGGTCCCAACTCAATGGCACCTAACAGAAACAACATGGAATGAGGAACATCATTGCTGACATCAGATGGATCTTGGCTAAAAGCAGAGAATATCAGAAAAATGTTTATCTGTACTTTATTGACTATGCAAATACTTTTGATTGTGTTGATCATGACTATCTATGGACAACTTTGTGGATAATGAGTATTCCTGGACACTTAATTGTGTTCGTGATGTACCTTGACATAGACCAACAAGCAGGTGTTCAAACAGAACACCAAATTCAGTCTTTTTAAAATTTTTCAAGGCTTGTGTTTGGCCACAAGTTTATTCTATTTGTATGCTAAGCAAATAATATGAGAAGCTAGATTTTTTTTTTTCTTTTCTTTGGTTTTATTTGTTACTTTTTTCCCTTTCTATCTCTTTTTACTTTCCTTTACTTTTTATTCTTTCTGTCTCTGCCTTTATTTTTCCTTTTCTTCTTTTCCTTCTTCTCCTCCCTCATCTATTTTTTCTCATTTTTTCCAGTGTCAATATGAGTCAGAACTGACTCCACAGCACTCATCATCAAGAAATCCGGTCTCTTTCTCTTTTCTGTTACTCATTCCTCTCCTAAATTTTGTTTAGGAATTTATTATTTTTTATTTTCTCTTTTGTGGTTTTTATTATATTTTTTACTTTCTGTCCAACTTTTCTCTTTTTTATTATTGCATTATATTTCTACCTATTGCCTGTTTCTTAATCTTTTTCTCTTTTACTGATATGCATGTTTTTCATTTTGCTGTTGCTTTTTTTTTTTCCCCACTTATGTATGTTGTTTCTCTTCGTCCTGACCTGAGAGGGACCCAGAAACCAGGTACATTCAGCAAAGTCACAACTCTGCCCTCTATAGCCCTATTCACTGTGTAAGTGTCAATACCAGTTGTTGTACACCTGATCAGCAATAACAAGCAAGATCAGCCAAATCCATCCTAAACTGAGCTGTACAAATTGTGATCAGAGGAGGATCATATGCTTCAGTTCGATAATCAAGCTCACCAGGAGGCAGCTGATGAGGATCTAAGAACACACCAACATACAATCGTCAATTGAATACAAGTACAAGAATAAGTCAAAAAAAAAAAAAAA
>NW_006408633.1:1049287-1051156 GCF_000296735.1 Chrysochloris asiatica
CAGTACAAAACCTGCAATAGAAATCCAAAAGATTAATATTAAGATTTCAGAAATGCAAAACACATTGAAAAGGCAAAGGAGTACATTTAAATTAATGGAAACCCAAATTAATAAGCTTGATGATAAATCTCTCAATACTAGTAAGCTAGAAAATTTTTGAAGAAAGCCTAAGATTCATGTAGGACACTATGAAGAGGAATAACTTATGGTTGAGTCAAATTTCAGAACAGGAAGTGATAAAGAAAATCATATAAAAAAAAAGTCAAAGAGCTGTTGGAAGAAAACTTCTCAACATCAAGAAAGATTGGATGATAAGTTTTAAAGAAGCAGACCAAAACCCTAACAGTATAGACTCCAAAAGAAAATCATCAAGACATTTCATACTCAACATCTTCAAAATCCAAGACAATGAAAGAATCCTGAAAACAGTTCAGGAAAATGAAAAGCTACCAACAATGGAGAACCGATTAGACTAAGCTCTGATTTCTCAACAGAAACCTTGCAGGCAAGAAGGCAATGGGAAGAAATATACAAAACTCTGAAATAATTTTTTTTTAAAGTTGCCAATCAAGAATTTTATATTCAAGCGGGCGACCAGGAGGCAGACTTGCAGAATGTGCCCTTTGGTGGTATAAATTATTATATATGCCTGAGTGTTGAAAAAAAGAGCTACAATGAATAAAGAAAAATACTGTGAATTGATGGTACATGGAGGTTATTATAATCATTGTAATGAAACAAGGTATATGATTCGTTGAATGTAAAACTGATGAGCTGCCCTGTAAACTTTCACTCAACTCATAATAAAAAAAAAAAATTAGGTGAAAGACTAAAAAAAAAAAAGAATTGTATATTCAGAAAAACTGTCCTCTAATATGATGGTGAAATTAGAATATTTCCAAATAAATAGAAAATAAAGAAATCTTAATAATCAGACTGCCTTTTAAAAATGCTAAACAGAGTTCTTTGAACAGAAAACAACAACAGCAGACAAAAGCCTGAGATTGACATCCATGGCAATATCACCCAGAACTCCATCTAGACATAGAAGTTTGCAAAGTAAAAACTGAAAATAGGGAAGTAGGAAGATTAATATAAATGAAGACTACAAAGCAAAAAGAGGGGAAAATGTAGTTAAAGAGCTTCCAAATGGTGATGATATTAAGCAGATATAAGTAAAACTTCTGTTACACAGACGAAATTGCTAAGATACAGGGTAACCTCAAAGAAAATGAATACACCATCACACCAAGACATGATGTTGTTGTTGTTGTTATGTGCCGTGGAGTCGATTCCCACTCATAGCGACCCTGTACAGGGTTTCCGAGGCTGTAAATCTTTACAGGAGCAGAAAGTTTCATCTTTCTCCCACGGAGCAGCTGGTAGTTTTGAACTGATGACCCTGAGGTTAGCAGCCTGAATCGTAACCACCACGCTACCAGAGCTCCTTCAAGACATGATAAAAGAAAAAAATATATATTTATTAAACATTCAAGCAACTGCAATGAAGAAAATTGCAAGAAAATGCACAAACAAAATAAACTCTACACAGAAAATTATATGGAACAAATAAACGAGCAGCACCACAAAAAAATACTCATTAAAATGACAGCAATTAATTCTTACCTACTGATCATTGTGCTTAATGTCAATGGATTAAAGGTACAAGTCAAGAAATTCAGAATGTAGCAGAAGGGATAAGAAAACAGCAACCATCAAGAAACACATTTTACAAAGATAAAAGAGAAAAGGCGCACCTTAGTCCTCAAGCTTACATCTCTGTTCTTCAATACTTTAAAAAGTTCCTGTGCAGCAGATTTGCCCAGTGCAATAAGTCATCTGATCTCTTGACTGCTGCTTCCGTGAGTG
>NW_006408633.1:1052481-1058610 GCF_000296735.1 Chrysochloris asiatica
TCCAAGGAGGACTCTGGATGCACTTCTTCCAAAATGGATCTATTGGTTCTTTTGGCAGCCCATGGCACTTTCAATATTCTCCTCCAACACCATAACTTAAAAGCATCAATTCTTCTAAGGTCTTCCTTATTCACTGTTCAGCTTTTGCATGCATAAGAAGTTATTGAAAATACCATGGCTTGGATCAGTCACACCTTAGTCCTCAAGCGGACATCTTTGCTCTTCAACACTTTAAAAAGGTCTTGTGAAGCAGATTTGCCTAATGCAATGCATTGTTTGATTTCTTGACTGCTGCTTCTGTGTGTGTTGATGGTTAATCCAAGAAGAATGAAGTCCTTGACAACTTCAATATTTTCTCCATTGATAAATACTTAGGAGTCAAGTATTAAATAATTAGAAATAAATCTAACCAAAGAGAATGTGGTGGTGGTATATACAATGCAAACTACCAAACACTATCACAAGAAATCAAGAAAGTTACAAAACAAAAGAATATACCATGCACATGGATACAAAAACTTAACATTGTGAAAAATGTCGGCAAATAATCTAGGTTGTTGTTGTTAGGTGTCATTGAGTTGGTACCAACTCATAGAGACCTCATGCACAGCAGAACAAAACACTGCCCGATACTGGGCCATCCTCACTATTGTTGCCACGCTTGAGTCCATTGATGCTGCCAATTTACCTATCCATCTCACTGGGAGTCTTCCTCTTTTTCTCTGACCCTCCACCTTACCAAACATGATTTCCTTCTCCAGGGACTGGACCCTCCTTATCTATAGATAATGTAATATAATGTAATTTTAATCCAGATTCTAAAAGCATTCATTTAAGAGGTGGAAAATCTTATCACTAACTTGACATGCAATGGAAACAGACCCTTGGATAAACAAAGCATTACTTAATAAAAAGAACAAATTTGTAAATCTTTCACTTTCTGATCTCAAAATCTACAACATAACCATAGTGGTCAAAAGAGAATACAATAAAGATACGTAGGTAAATGGAGCAAAATGAGAACCTAGAAGTAAATCCATACACTTACAATCATCTGATCTTTGACAAAGAACCAAGGCACAATTAATGGGAAAGTGATGGTATCTTCAATAAATGGTCCTGGCCAAACTGTGAATGGATTTGCAGAATGATGAAACAAGACCATATCTCTCACCATATATGAAAACAAACTCAATGTGAATTAAAGACCTAAATGGAAAACTTAGAACTAGAAAGATCATCAGTCAAAAAATAGGGACAAACTTAGGGGTTCTGATATATAAATACAATATCAAACATAACTAAAACACGCACAAACAGCTGAACACAAAATAGATGACTGGGAGCTCCTAAAAATTAGACATTCAAGTACTTCCAAAGATTTAACCAAAATAGTAAAAAGCCCACAACATGGGGAAGTGGAGATGTTTGCAAGGACATAGCAAACAAGGGACAATTCTGTAAAGTTTATAGAAAATTAAAGCATATTTACAAGAAAAAGGCATATACCTAAGTTGTCAGAGGGCCAAGGATATGAACAGACATAATGAAGAAAACATTCAAGTGGCCAATCAACATGTGAAGAAATGTTCACAATCATTAGCCATTGTTATTTTTAGTTAAATGCCTTTGAGTTTGATTCAAAATAAAAAGCAACTCTGTTGCGTTTCCAAGGAGTAGTTATTGGGTTTCAAACACCAAACTAGTGGTGAGCAGTCCAGCACTTATCCCACAGAGCCAAACTAGAACTCCTATTAGCCACAGTTTTTGTTGTTGTTAAGTGTCATTGACTCGGTTCAGACTCATAGCAACCCTGTGTAGAGTTTCTGAGGAGCAGCTGGTAGGTTTGAACTGCAAAACTTTTTGTTCACAGTCCAGTGCTGCTCCTATGGTGCTACACCAGAAGTCCACTGTTGTTGTTAAGTATCATTGAGTTGATTCAAACCCATAGTGACCCTGAATAGGATTTCCAGGCAGAAGCTGGTGAGCTGCAACCACCAACCTTGCAGTTCAAATGATTTTGCAGTCTGATGCATTAGTCCACAGGACCACACCAGGACTCCATAGGAGTCCATTAGACTCTCTCTAAGGAGACTATTTTGTTGTTGTTGTTAAGTGCCTCTGACTCATAGTGACCCTGCATAGGGTTTTCAAGACTGAAAATCTTTACAGGAGCAGAAAGCTTCATCTTTCTTCCGTGGAACAGCTGGTAGTCTCGAACTGCCAACCTTGAGGTTAGCAGCCCGATTTGTAATCACTACACTACCAGAGCTCTTTAAGGAGTCCGTTAGAGAGATGCAAATCAAAACAACAATAAGATATCATCTTACCTCAGCATTTCTAGCAAAGCTCAAGCAAACAGAAAACAACAAATGATGATGAGGTGTGCAGAGAATGTGACCCTACCTACACTCCTAGTGAGTTTTTTAAATGGTATAACCACTGTAAAAAATGGTATGGGACTTCCTCAAAAAATTTGGAAATACCCTGTGATTCAGAAATCCCTCTACATGGTATACATCCCCAAGAAATGAGAGCCATGACATAGATAGACATACACACACCCATATTCATTACAACACTGCTCACAATAGAAACAAAATATGGAGACAGGTTAATTGCCTATCAATGGAAGAATGGATAAACATGCTTGGGTACATAAACATAGTAGAATACTACACAACATTGAATAATAACACTGAATCTTTGAAACAACTCATAACATGTATGAACCTGGAGGATATTATGCTGAGTGAAATTAGTCAATCACAAAAGCAATAATATTGTATAAGGCCACTATTGAAAAATCTCAGGAAAATGTTTTCCTGCTAAATGAAACATTATTTTGATTGTTACCAAGGATGGGAGAATAATACACAAGCTAGAGCATAAATACGGGCTAAATTGGGTATGGGAGAAGCAATATAAAGCAAAAGTGAGGTTGATAGTGGAATGATGAAGACACGAGAAGACATCTGGAAGATGCAAGGATTAAAGGGGACAGATGTAAATACTGTTATATATACAATCCGGCAACAATAATGTTCTGCAAGTTGATACATGGACAGACACAGGCTGAACAGTCATGGGAAGGATAATGGGAGTATACTCACACAAATATATAAAGGTTTGGCAGAGAGTGTTTACTGCAAATGTACCTTTGAGTACGCAGGGGACAAAACAATGAAAACTTCTTTTACATTATCAAACACCATGAGACAATGAGTTGCTGGTCCTGGGGTCTCAGAACCATTTTCTCAAGGGATACCCAAATCCTACTTTAGTGACTAGTGACTGGGATCTTAAGAGCTCATGAGAGGCCATCTAAGATGCAGATATTGATCTCTCCATGTGTGCAAAAATGATGAGAATGAAACATGCCTGAAACCAATTAGTCCAATGGAATAATGGATCACATGCGCACCACTCTTCACAACTCTGAGACTAGAAGAACTAGATGGTGCAAGTTACTACTACCCACTACTTTGAAGGTTATAACAGTAGATTGTCTCAGATAAAGTCAGAGACAATGTGGAACAAAATGCAAATTACCAAAAAAAGGTCTAGGCTTATTGGTCATAAAGAAACTGGAGGAACCCAGACTAACATCAGGCACCCTTCAGGACTCACTCTTCTTACCCTCTTTTCAACCAAGTGTTGGATAGGTATATATGTTGTTGTTATTGTTGTTGTTATGTGCCGTGGAGTTGGTTCTGACTCATAGCGACCCTGTACAGGGTTTCCGAGGCTGTAAATCTTTACAGGAGAAGAAAAGCTTCATCTTTCTCCCATGGAACAGCTGGTAGTTTTGAACTGTTAACCTTGAGATTAGCAGCCCGATTCGTAACCACTATGCTACCAGAGGTCCTTAGGTATTTTCATTCTACCCATATATATATGGTTCCTATTTCCCTATGGTTCCTATTTTCAATCCACCCTCCTCAACACCTCGGAACCTTGTTTTATAGGTATACATGGGACACAACATTCTTATCAATGGAGAAAAGATTGAAGTTGTCAAGGACTCCATTCTTCTTGGATCAACTATCAACACTCATGGAAGCAGCAGTCAAGAGATCAGACGACGTATTGGCATTGGGCAAATCTGCTGCACAGGAACTTTTTAAAGTATTGAAGAGCAAAGATGTCAGCTTGAGGACTAAGGTGCGCCTGACCCAAGCCATGGTATTTTCAATAACCTCATATGGATGCAAAAGCTGGACAGTGAATAAGGAAGACCATAGAAAAATGGATGCCTTTGAGTTGTGGTGTTGGAGGAGAATACTAAAAGTGCCATGGACTGCCAAAAGAACCAATAGATCTGTTTTGGAAGAAGTGAAGCCAGAGTGCTCCTTGGAGGCCAGGATGGCTAAGCTTCATCTCTCATACTTTGGACATGTTGTCAGGAGAGAACAGTCACTGGAGAAGGATGTCATGCTGGGTAAGGTGGAGGGTCAGAAAAAAAGAGGAAGACCCCTAATGAGATGGATCAGCCAGGTGGCATCATTGATGGCGTCAAGTGTGTCAGCGGTGGTGGGGTTGGCCCAGGATCAGACATTGTTTAGTTCTGCTGTGCATGGGGTTGCTATGAGTCGGTTCCAACTCGATGGCACCTGACAACAACAACAACATGGGAAACAACAATAGTGAAGTATGCTCACTATGAAATTGGCAATGACTCAAGATCAAAAGGGCGATATTTACCTTGGAATAAGGTTCCGAGGTGCTGAGAAGGAGGGTGGAATGAAAATAGGAACCATATGGAGAAAGTATGATTACAGTTGCTTCATATAGGTGATTGCAATCATTGAAATGAAACAAAGTGTGTGATTTCCTAGATGAGAAACTGATTATTTTCTTTGTAAATTTTCACTCAATTCATAGTAAAAAGTTTCAAGATAATAATAACTAGGAAAAGTGTGTCACAAGACTGTATCTTCATTTAATCTGTACAATGAGCAAATAATCTGTGAAACTAGATTACATGAAGAAGAAAGTATTGTATGGATTGAAGACTCATTAACAACCGGTGACATGCAGATGACACTACTTTCTTGCTGGAAGTGAAAAGGACTTGAAATACTTACTGATGAAGATCAAAGACTACAGCTTTCAATATGAATTGCACCTCAATGTTAAGAATACAAAAATCTTCACAGATATAGACCAATAAATAATACTGGGATAAACAAAGAATATTGAAGCTGTCAAAGGCTTAACTTTGCTTAGATTCATAGTCAATGCTCATAGAAGCAGCAGTCAAGAAATCAAACTACACATTGCATAGGTAAATCTTCTGCAGCAGACTTCTTTAAAATACTGAAGAGCAAAGATGTCAGTTTGAGGACTAATACATACTTGAACCATCCATGGTATTTTCAATTACATCAAATGCATGTGAAAATTGGACAATCAATAAGGAAGAGCTTAAAAAAAATTATGCTTTTGAATTATGATGCTTTTGATCCATGCATACAAGGAAAATACTATGCAATGTTGAAGAATAACAATGAGTCTTCAAAACACGTCAGCATGAATGAACTTGGAAGATGTTATGCTGAGTAAAATTAGTCAATCACAAAAGGACAAATACTATATGAGAACACTATTGTAAAAAGTCAAGGAAAGGCTTTATACTAAAAGAAACATATTTTATATTTAGCATGGGTAGGAGTGAAGGAAGAGTGATTCACTAACTACAGAGATGCTGTTGTTATTGTTGTTAAGTGCTGTTGAGTTTTTTGACTCATTTGACCATGTATAGTGTTTCTAAGGAGTGGCTGGGGGTGTGAGGTGGGGAGGTTAGACTGTCAACCTTGCAGGGTAGATATATTAACTTGGGTAATGGAGAAGACAATATAGGGCAATAGGGAGGTAGGCAGAATAATGATGAATGCAGGAGAAGACAAAAGCACGATAGCAAGAGTTAAAGAGAAGAGAGGTAAATACTGTTTTATATACAATTCAACAATAATAAATCCAATCATAGATAAACATGCTAAATGGATATGGGAAAGATTGTGGGAGTATACACACATATATATGAAGGTTTAACTGAGGATATTTGAAATGAATTATTTTCCTTGCTGCAAACATATATAAGAATGGGACATAGATCAATGGAACTGA
>NW_006408633.1:1062190-1066616 GCF_000296735.1 Chrysochloris asiatica
CTCTACACTGGAGAGCAAGTTTCAGTGTCTTTTCTAACATCCATTTTGACCTTTTCCTCCTTTCTTGTCTTCTTAATGACTTTTGCTTTCTTCATGTGTGATGTTCTTGATGTCATTCCACAATTATTCTGGTCTTCGATATTTAGTGTTTAATGTATCAAATCTGTTCTTCAGATGAACTCTAAATTCAAGTGGGATATATTCAAGGTCACATTGTGGCTTTCATGGACTTATTTTCATTTTCTTCAGCTTCAGTTTGAATTTGCATATGAGTAATTGATAGTCTGTTCCACAGTCTGTCCCTGGCCTTGTTTTGATTGATGAAATGGAGCTTTTCCATTGTCTCTTTACGCAGATGTAGTCCATTTGATTTCTATGTATTCCAACTGTGAGGTCCATGCGTATAGTCGTCTCTTATGCTGTCTAAAGAAGGTATTTGAAATGAACAAATCATTGGTTTTGTAGAATTCTATCATATATTCTCCAGCATATTTCTATCACCAAGGCCATATTTTCCAACTACTGATCCTTCCTTTTGTTCTCAACATTTGCATTCCAATCACAAGTAATGATCAATACATCTTGATTGCATGTTTGATTGATTTCAGATTTAAGAATTTGGTAGAATTCTTCTATTTCATCCTCACTGGCTTTAGTGGTTATTGCATAAATTTGAATAATAGTTGTTGTTAATTGGGCTTCCCTGTAGGCACATGGATATTATCCTATCATAGTCAGCATTGTACCTCATGACTGACCTGTGTATGTTCTTTTTGAGGATGATTGCAACACCATTTGTCTTCAATTTGCCATTCCTGGAATAGTAAACCATGTGGTTGTCAGAATCAAAATGGTCAATTCTAGTTGATTTCAGCACACTAATACCTAAGGTATCTATGATTATACGTTCCATCATTTTTTATAACTTCCAATTTTTCTAGATTCATTCCTCGTGCATTCCATATTCCAATTTTAATGGATGTTTACAGCTGTTTCTCTTCATTTTGAATTGTGCCCATCAGCAAATGAAGCTTTTCTCCCATAGGCTTTATTCCATTCGGGTTATCACGGTCAACTCCACTTTGGGGAGGCAGTTCTTCCCCAGTCACATTTTGGGTTCCTTACAATCTGAAGGACTCATTTTCTGGCACTATATCCAACAGTGTTTCTCTGCTATTCATAAGGTTTTCAGTGACTAAATATTTGGAATTAGTTTGTCACTCTTTCTTCCTATTCTGTCTTCATTTGGAAGCTCATCTGAAACCTGTCCACTATTGGTGACCCTGCTGGTATTTAAAATATCAGTGGCATAACTTTCATAGTCATAGGAATTCACAAGCCACCACAGTACAACAAACTGACAGGCGAGCGGTGACTGTTTGGTTTTAAGCACAAACTGTCACTTTAAATATCAAGGAGATCTGTGTGCATGTGTAGTAAAATGCTCTGGGAGTGGGAGTGGGGTGTCCATTCACTCAGGCATCCCCTCTAGTCACCAGAATGGAGGCAAGCAGACAGCAAGACGCCAATGAACATTCAGGACCATAGTCTCAGGGAATCCATGATCAACTGGTGTAACATAGTATACAAACACAGTGATCTACATCCTAATTTTGTGAGTAGCATCTGTAATATTTAAACACATTAGTATTCATGTAACATGCAACTACTGATCACTCTCGGTTTTGGAGAAAGAAGAGTGATGAAAATTGAAGACACTTGGAATCAATTTGTCCAGAGGGCTGATGGAACACATGAGCTTCAACCACCATGACTGAGACTAGAAGAATTCACTGATGCCCTGATACCACTACCAACTATTCTGAAAGGGATCACATTAGAAGTTACTGGATAGGGTGGGAAGAAATGTGGAACAAAACTCAAAAATATGAAAAATGCCAGCCTTTGTAATCATAAAGAGAATGGTGGAGCCTGAGACTATGTCATTTAGTCACCCTTCTAGTCTAGAACTGAACTTACCTTCATGGTTCAATTTTTCAGCCACGCTGTAGATAGGGATGATAACAACAGTTGTGGTGTATAGATAACCCTTCAGGATGATAAAGGCAACACTGCTTAAAGACAAAATTCAGAAGGATTGGGAAAGAAGGTGGAATGTACACAGAAATCATAAGGATAAAGTGTGATAAGTGATGTTACATTGAGGTGGTTGCAATAATTTAAATTAAACTAAATATATTATTTTTGGAATATAAAACTGATGATTTCCTCTGTAAACCTTCATTCAATCCACAATAAGAAGCAAAAACAAATGAATATTGAAAGTACCATGATTACCAGGAGAACAAAAATTTCTATCTTAGAAGAAGTACAGGTGGAAGCATCTGTAGAATGGAGAATGGCAAGACTTCATCAACTCTTTCTTTGGACATGTGAGGAGGGAAGTGTCCCTAGAGAAGGACATCATGCTTGGCAAAGTGCAGGTTCATTAAGAAAGAGGATAACCCTCAATGAAAGGATTGATTCAGTGGCAGCAAAACGGGGCTCAACCATAACAGTAAATGTGAGGCTGGTGAGGACCTGGTCATGTTTCATTCTGTTGTGCATAGGGTTGATATGAGTCAGAAATTACTCGAGAGCACCTATATTAATATAAAATGCAACAAACTGCATTTTATGTTAAATATTAGTTGAAGTGTGACATTTATATTTTCTATGACTGGGAAAATGCTAGAAAGTACGATAAGGGGTTCAATCAGAGGAATTCATACTATTTTAATTATGCTGTTTATTTGGGTTTTCTTTCTAGTATAGAAGGTGTAGCTACTGACATTGAAAGAAACACTTTTTAAAAAGATAATTTCTACTTTGTTCCAAATTTAAACATATATGTGTGTGTAAGAGTTTATTTTGACCTCACTTCTTTTTTAAAAAATTACATATTCAGTAATTTTTGTAATTGTCCTATATTGCCACATATTTTTTATAATCATCTCAGTCAAATAGATCTAAGTATATTGTAGTAACAAGATGATATATTTTTAAAATTATAATGGTTTAGAGTGCAATATATATATATATTTCATGACTTTTTAAATGAATAGATATAGACATATTTTGATAAATAAACTGATGAATTAACCTGTAAAATGTAAGCTCACAGCTACAATAGAGCAAAACATCATATTTTAAATTATATTTTTTAAATTTTAAAAAGCTTATAGAAAAGTACTTTAAATTAGTTCACTCTGTCAGTGAAATTCATAACTAAAAATAATTTTGCCCTCATTAATCAATATGGTCACCTAAAGTGATTTGGTTTATAGATAGTGGAAAGTTGAACTTCAGACTTGACTTTTCTCAAATTCTCACATCCAGTTTTTCAGAATAGTCTGAATTAATGAGTCGTTTTTATGACAAAACTCTGAAGGAAACATTAAAATGATAAATGCATTGCAAACTTAGCAGAGAAGCGGTGTCTTAAAAAGAACTTACTAGTTCTAATAATAAATAATTCTCTCAACTGCTGAATTTTCAGTTCAATACATTCTGAGGAAGATGTCAGAATGAAGCATTAAAAGCTGCTAGCTCAAACGGAATGAAATCTCCAGGAGAAAGGACCAATCTCCAGGAGAAAGGAACTGGAAGAATCAATAATGCTCCATAGGATGGTTCCACAGATAGCAGAGTGAAATTAGTATTATGAGCACTTGTGACAAACTAAACATTTCTAACATAGTTTTTATTTATATTATCACAACAAAGGTAGCAAGGGATATGATTGGATTAATGTAAATGTAAGTAGACTGTGTCTTAAAATAGTTTAGAGGACTAACAAAATAAAGCAATTATCATTTTTTAAACCAAGATGAAAATCCAGCTGTATCTGTATATTAATGCTGAAAGGGTGGTCTATGAACCAGCAGCCTTATCATCACATGAAAGTATTTTAGCAATGCTCATCTGGGCTCCATCTTTACTGAATTAATATGTAGAGATGGCACCTTAGAATTGTTGTGTTAGCAATTTTTTCTCTATAATTTTCTGCACACAACAGTGTTGTTCAACTCCACATAAGTGATACAGAATCGGGTTTCATTTTTCATATTTAAAGTTACATGACATTGTACAAATAATAGCTTTTTCTGAATCGTTGCATCACTTTTTTAAAAAGGTAAAACACATTCTCTCTGCTTTCACATTATTCCTATTGTTAGCTTCTGTCAAGTTAGTACCCAAACTTATCGTGGCCACATGTATTACAGAGTAGAACTGCTCCAAAGGGTTTTCTAAGCTGTAATCTTGGAGGCTTATCAGGCCTTTCTTCTGCAGAGCCAGATTTGAATCATCAATCTTTGGGGTAACAATCAACTGCAAACCTCTTGTAACAGATAGGCTCTTGTCTGTTTAATAGAACAGAAAAAAAGAAAAGAAAAGAAAAGAAAAGAAAAGAAAAGAAAAGAAA
>NW_006408633.1:1067532-1070328 GCF_000296735.1 Chrysochloris asiatica
ATGTATGATAGAATGAGTGTAAAGCTAATGTTCCCCCATGTAAACTATCACACAGTAAAAGAAAAAAACAAAAAACAAAAAAAATGAAAATGCCAAAAAATAAATAAATAAAGTGCTACATGCTGTTAAAAAAAAAAAAAAAAATCTCTTCTTCTTCTGAGTCTGTCTCAGTGTAAAAGCTCAACGAAACCTGTCCACCAGGGTGGTCCTTCCAGCATTCAAAATACCAGTGGCATAGCTTCCACCATCACAGCAACAGGCAAGCTACCACAGTGGAAGAAACTGACAGATAAGAGGTGGGTTGTTAATATTAGGATATTGAAAATACCCTTGTTTGGGTCAGGAGTGTCTAGCTCTTTAGCACTTTAAAGAGGTCTTTGGCTAAAGAGTTTCCCAAAGTAATACATAGTTTGATTTCCTGATTCCTGATTCCATGATAATTGATTGTGTATCCAAGTAAACTGAAATCCTTGTCAGCTTCAATCTCGCCTCCATTTATTACAATGCTGTTTATTGGTCCAGTTGCAAGATTTTTGTTTTCTTTACATTGAGTTGAAATTCATGCTTAAGACTATATTGTTTGAACTTCATCTGTAAGAGTTTTAAGTCCTCTTTGTTTTCAGCAAGGAAGATTGTGTCATATGGATAGTACAGATTGTTAATGAGCTTCCTTCAAACCCGATTTCTCCTTCATATAGTTCAACTTCTCAGATAATTTATTCACTCTAATATATATCTTTTCTGATCTTAAATCATTCATAATCCATTTATTCTGTCTGAATGACTGCATCTTGTTCTAGGTATAGATGTGGAATGAGTAAATTTAAGTGTTATTGAAGTCTCATTCTTTGCAATGTTATCCATAGTTTGTTTTGCCACACATAGATTCCTTTTCATAATCAATAAAGCAAAAGTAAACATATTTCTGGCATTTGGTGCTCTCAGTCAAGCTCCAGCTGACTTGAGCAATAATATCCTTTGTTCCATGTCCTCTTCTAGATGTAGATTGAGTTTTTGGTAGTTCCCTGTTGATGTATGGCTGCAACTACTTTTGAATACATTCAGCAAAATTTTACTTATATGTGATATTAATGATAATGCTCAATAACTTTCACATTCTGTTGAGGCACCTTTCTTTGGAATGGACACATATATGAATCTCTTTCATTTTTAAGTAAAGTCTTACAACTATCTTGTCATAGACTAATGAGAGCTTTCAGCACTATATCAGTATATATACAATTCTATTGGTATTTCATCAGCTATGGAAACTTGTTTTTTATTGATGCCTTAAGTGCAACTTGAACTTCTTTCAATACCATTGGTTCTTGCTAATATGCTACCTCTTTAAATAGTTTAACATCCAACAATTATTTTGATGTTTTCTGTATTATTCAATAGTTTGTTAAACTATCTGTCAATATTGCAACTTGAAACTTGAAGATTTTCTTTACTTCTTTCATTGTGAGAAATGTTAACCATATGCTTCACTGTTGGTTTTCAAACTCCAAATCTTTGTTCATTTTATTATAATACTTTAATTTGTCTCACTTAGCTGCCTTTCAATTTTCATGCTCAGCTCTTTTACTTCATGTCTTCGATTTGGTTTAACCATTTTACTTCAAAGCAATTTTCAGAGTCTTTTCTGACTTCCACTTTGTTGGTTTTTTTTGTTTTTGTTTTTGTTTTTTTTTCCATTTTGTTTTTCCTTAATATAACATGTATGACATTCTCAATGCTATCTAAAAACTCATCTGGTCTTCTGTCATTAAGCATTAAGTATATCAAATATCTTCTTGAAATGGTCTCTAAATTCAGGTTCTACATACTTCAAGTCTTATTTTGACTCTCATAGTTTTGTTTTAATTTTTATCACCTTCAACATAAATTTGTTTATGATCAATTGATAATAAATCAGCTGATTAATTGACACCTGGAATTGTTTTGTTTGGTAATATTCAGCTTCCTAGTCTTCTCTTTCCATATGTATTCAATTTGATTCTTATGAATTTCATCACATGAGGCCCATGTGTATAATCAACATTTACTTTGTTGAAAAAAGGTGTTTGCAGTAATAAGTAATCTTGAATATTCTATTATGTCATCTGTAGCATTATTTCTATCATCAGAGTTGCATTTTCAAGTACTTGATTTCCTCTGTTGCCAACTTACACATTCCAGTTACTAGCAATTATCTATGTAAATTGATTGCAGATTTAATCAATATCAGATTAAGAACTTGGTATAATCTCTCAATTTATTCATCATTGGCTTTAGTCATTGATGTGTAAATTTAAATAATAGTTGTACTAACTGGTCTTCCTTATAAACATATTGATATTATACTATTTATTGTAGGTCTATCTTGAAGTTTTGTTAATTACAATGAATATGATGCCATTCCTTTTCAATTCATCATTTCTGGCAAAGTAAACTATATGATTATCCAATTCAAAATGACAAATATTTGGCCATTTCAGCCTACCAATTCCCAAACATAACAATTGTGACTATGGAACAGGACTAGTCAGTGTTTCTTCTGTTACACATATAACTACTATGACTTGAATGTAACTAACAACAATCCTTGGCGTGGCACTGTGGAATAACGCACTACACCACAAAATCAGTTTGAACCACAAGGTCTGTGGTTCAGTCTCACCAGTTGCTTCTTGGAAATCCTATACAGGGTTTCTATGAATTGGAACCAATTCAAAATTACTTAAAAACAACAATAATACCTAGGGTACTGGTCTTTATGTAGTCCATATCATATTTGATAATTCCTTGTTTTAT